>NC_063449.1:31996514-32299372 GCF_020379485.1 Brassica napus
CATCTGTTCCATACAAAAGTCATTTTAATTTTTAAAATATTTTTATTATAAGTGCCATGCGCATATTTTTTTTTCAGTTCTATCTTTATTTTTGACTCTTAGAGCCTGATTATCCTAAAGCTCTTTCTTAGATCTCTTAATATTCTTTTAATACTTTTAAGTAGTTAAAATGAAGTTAAGAGACATAATTAAGAGACCCGTACAATTAGCGCCTTCAATACAAGTCTCTTATTTAGGGGTTTTTTTAAAAAAACATTTAATTAAAATAAAATTTATTTATTAAATTGCAACATTATAAAAGATAACATTTTAAACATAGATTTAAATATAAAACTTAAAAACAAAGATTAGTAAAAAAAGATAAAAAATTGAAAGATGCATCCGAGATCAGTTGTTGTCTTCATTACGTTCAAATTTAAGCCACACATGTTCAACCAAATCATCTTTCAGTTGTTGATATATTTGCCTATCGCGAATTCTAGTCCAAACATCCATCATATTGGCGACATTTGTAAGAATATATGTAGAATACGTGAGATCCACATGTGAAGTTCTGGTGTCTTCTCCTAGTTGGAACTTTGAAACATCAAATTGAGTGTATCCATTTCGTTTGTCTTATACTATCATATTATAGAGTATGATACATGCCTCATAATCTTTCCAATTTTGACTTTATCCCAAAAAAGTGCTGGATTTTTAACAATGGCAAAACGAGTTGCAAGACTCCAAAAAGCACGTTCGACATCTTTTCAGACAACTTCTTGACGTTGAGCAAATAATACTACTTTCGGCCCTTGTGGTATTGGAATAGATTGGATAAAAGTTGCACATTCGGATAAATACCATCGGTGAAATAGTAAGCCATATGATACTCTATTTCATTGACAGAAAAAGTGACTTGAGGAATTTGACATTTTATTATGTCATCAAAAACATGTGATCGATCAAGAACATTGATATCATTTAAGGTACCTGGAAGTCCAAAAAATGCATGTCATATCCAGAGATCATACGAAACAACCGCCTCTAAAACGATTGTAGGTTTACCCGAACCACGAGAATATTGCCCTTTCCAAGCGGTAGGACAATTCTTTCACTCCCAATGCATACAATCGATGCTTCCTATCATCTTAGAAAATCCACGATACTATCCAATATCAAGTAGACGTTGAAGATCAGCCGGTGTTGGTCTTCGTAGATACTTATCACCAAACAAATAAATAATTCCGTCCACAAAATTCTCCAAACATGACCGAGTTGTGGTTTCACCGAGCCAGAGATATTCGTCAACTGTGCCTGCCGTAGTACCATATGACAAGACACGAATAGCTGTTGTACACTTTTGAGGGTAGAGAGACCAAGCCTTCCAAGACCATCTTTCTTTTGCCGAAAGAATTGAACTTCGTTGGAGAGTCGATCGACAATGTGCATGAACAATGGTTTGTTCATTCGAAAACATCGTCGGAATAAATTTTCAGGATACGTTGGAGTTTCACTGAAATAATCATTCCATATACGTATATGGCCTTCTTCACGATTTCTTTCAATATAAGCTCATTTTTTTATTTTTTATATTTCTTCTGCTTGATCACCATAATGAATGGTAAAATTTTCAAAGGATTGATCAAAGTGTTGATCAAACATTTGATCAAAAGTATCATCAATTGAGCCTCCTTCAAAAGTGTTTTCCGAAGAAGAAGCCATATGTGTGTGAGTTGTGTTTTAGATTTTTTAAAAAGGAAATGAAGAAGAGTGTCGAGAGAAGATGATTGATGAGAGATGTTGTGTGATGAATGAAGAAGAGTGTTGAGAGAATATGTGTGTCGAGAGAAGATGATTGATGAGAGATGGTGTGTGATGAATTTGAAGAAGAGTGTTGTGGTGTGATACGTTTAAAAATTAAAAGCAAACCAAAGAACTTCAAGTTACAAAAGAGAGAGTTTGCATTACATTTTCATTACAATGTTTTATTTATACACGTTTGTCCGTGTTACAAGCAAAATAGAGAGCCTTTGTTCTTGTCTGTGATACAACAAAACAAGAGACATTGACACAATGACCACATTACAAAGACACAAGAAACCGTGACACAACAAAACAAGAGACAACATGACAATGCACCCATTAGCTTCACTCTTCACTCGTTACCGTGACACAACAGAACCAAAACAAGTGTGACAGAACCAGTATGCAACCTCTTCTTTCCCGTGACACTAGAAAACAAAGAGATGCAATCACTTGCTTCACTCTTCACTCGTTACCTAAAACAAATAAAATAATAGTCCACATCAACAGATAACTCAACAAAGACCAAAAACATTAACGGAAAATATAGCTCAACAAGAACAGGAGAACATAAAACCTTTTATATCATCAATAACCAGAACAATAAAAACTGAGACTTAAACTTAGACTTTAAACAAAGCACAAGACAAACAAGAACTAAACCGAGAACAACAACAACAACAAGAACAAGAATATTGATATCGAACAAGCATCAAACTAGCACTGAACCGAGAGTTAGACTTAATCTAATTAGACATCAGCTCATTGATTAGCTTCTTCTTCAAAGCTTCTTCATAATCAGCTAAGGGTTCTTGTTTTGCAATGAGACTGTCTAGTAGCTTCATCTTCGAGAGCTTTTCTTTCATAGCCAAATCCTGCTGCTTGATGCTCCACATAGTCTAAAACTGAGACAGCTCCTTCGCATCAACCATCGGTTTCTTCCCACGGGCTTTTGCTGCCTTAACACCCGTGGGACGAGTGGTTCCTTTATCAGCTACAACACTATCGGTTTCATTTGTTTCAGAGCATGCTGAATGTGAACCATCCTCAAACTTACTCCTTTTGGAGCATCCTTCATTTTTAGTTGAAGAAAACTCACACCACTTTTGGTCATTTCTCAGCTCCTTCCAAGCATGCTCAAGTGTGAACTTCTTTTTATGGTTGGTGAAGAAGATTTTGTGGGCTAGTTTGAGAACATCATTATCATTTTGTCCACTACTTTTTTCTCTGGTTGCAGCTTCATATGCTCCACAAAACTTACAGACCAAGTCATTCATCTTGTGCCACCGTTGCTTATAGTGTGATGCTTCTCTTCTTTCACCGGGAGCAATCTTGGGACTAGCCGAGAAGTACGCAACTATTCTTTTCCAGAAAGCAACGGACCTTTGCTCATTCCCTACTACGGGATCTTTTCTCGTGTTTAACCACAAGTTGATGAGCACTACATCATCAGTTGAGGTCCAGGTCCTTTGTTCTTTACGATTGGTTGGAGTTTCTTCACTGAAGTTAGAATTTTCGGTTCCTTGACTGGCTAAGAAAGGAACTTACGAAGAAGAAAGTGAAACACTATCTGAAACATTACCAAAGACTACATTTTGTTGACTATGAAGTAGCTCAACAAAGTTTGAAGAGTCAGTAAATGGATTAAAAGACATTTTAGAAGTCAAAGAAGAGAGAAATAACATATAGGAATTTGTTGGAGTTGGAAGAGATATGAATGTATTCAAGAAAGAGGAGAAGGAAAGTGTTTTATAGATTAAAGAGAAGGACGAACTCATTCAACACACCCAACCAACTCGACTATCCATCTTTCAATACAACTTGTAAAGTAATAAACTCATGCCTTTAAAACAAATCTGGAAAGATGACTTTTGGGTTCGCGTTAAGTTTAAAATAACAAACCACAACCAAACTCGACTTGACATATATCTAACTTCAATTTATTACACTTTCACAACCATAATCAAACACAAAAAAATGTCATTTATTATCGACAATTCACTTCATTTTCAAACGTGAATCAAAATCAACATCAATGGCAACAGATCAACGACTATAAGAAACCACTAATTACCCTAGAGTCAATTCAGAACAGAAGCTAAACCATATCATTTAAGACCAAATCAACGATTGTCACCAACCTCTATTGCATTATCACTAACCTCTATTGCATTTCAGAGCAGAAGAGACACAACAAATCAATTCATTGCAGACGAGATTCACAAACAATACATTTCGTTTTATCTAACGTTCAATCAATTTAACAGATCAAAGATATATGGTTTACCTGTATTGCAATTGTAGTCGCCTTGTTTGAGGAACCTTCGTCTCTTAATCCGTCCATATGAAGTTACAAATACAGAGACAAATCAGGAGGCAGAAACCAACACAAAAAATCAAGATGGATGCAGATATAAAAGGAAAAATACATAGCTTTACCTTTCCTTTTGATTTCGTCGAGGAGACCTCCGGGCCGGAGAGAGAGATGAAGTGATTCTTCATCGAGGTGAGCCGTCGAGAGAGAGAGACAGACGAGGAGTCCACCGACTAAGACGCCGACTGATTCCGTCGGGGGAGATCATCATCTGAGCCGTCGAGAGAGATCATCATCTGAGCCGTCGAGAGAGAGAGAGACATCATCTGAGCCGTCGAGAGAGATCATCATCTGAGCCGTCGAGAAAGATCATCATCTGAGCCGTCGAGAGAGAGAGAGAGAGACATCATCGGAGCCGTCGGGAGAGATCATCATCTGAGCCATCGAGAGAGAGAGACATGCAAGGAGTCCACCGAGTATGACGCCGACTGATTCCATCGAGGATACCGAAAGAGACGTGGATTGATTCCGTCGGGATAGATCATCATCTGAGTCTGTCGAGGAGAGACCATCGTCAAGTCCGTCGAGGAGAGACCATCGTCGATTCCGTCGAGGAGAGACCATAGTCGATTCCGTCGAGTAGAGATCATCGTCGATTCCTTTCGATTCTGTTGAGAGAGAGATCATCGTCGATTATTTCCAGAGAGATCGAGAAATGAGAGAGGCGGAGTCGTCGAAACGAAAGAGACGAAAGAGAGAGAAAGAGAGAAGAAGCGGAATGGCCACACGTGTTGCATAAGACACGGTTTTTGTGTTGCTTAATTAAGCGATGTGCCTTATTAATTACATAATTTATTTTTAAGCTAAAAACTTTAAAAACCCACTTAACATACCGCATTAATCATGCTTTTAGATCGGTAAAAGCTGGAGAAAATGTAAATTTACCCCCCCCCCCCCCCCCCCCCCCCCCCCCCCCCCCCCCCCCCCCCCCCCCCCCCCCCCCCCCCCCACCCGCTCCAAATTTTATATCAACTTGGTACAAGAGAATATTAAAGTAAATGTTTTACTTTTTCCTTATACTTTCTTTATATTGTTTCCTTTTCTTTACTCGTAAATGATAATCAAACATATATTTTGGTCGTTTATTTAAAGTTAAGAGTATTTTATTTAGTTGAGTGGTTTAGTATATTACATTTGTTCCATACAAAATGTCATTTTAATTTTTAAAATATTTTTATTATAAGTGCCGTGCGCATATATTTTTTTCAGTTTTACTTTTATTTTTGACTCATTAATTAATAAAATCCAATAAAAATCTAATAATACAATGTGTACTTAGAATAAATCAGAAATTAATATTTTAATTAATTTTCAAAAACCTTAATGACACTGGAACAGATAGATTATACATTTAAAAATCTAATAAGAGGCTGCAAATAGAAAAGAGGAAGAAAATTCCTGAACAACTAAAAACAGCTGCAAATGCCGTGAATCTGTGACCAATCTAGAACTTATTGTTTTAGCTGTTTGTATTTTGAGAGCCATATAACTGTGAGTTGCGACCAATCACAGCCGCTAAGAGTCCTTCTCCCAACCTCCCTCATATACTTTCAGTTTATTTTTTTCACTATTCATGCTTTTGAACATCCACTAAAAAAGTCTTTATTTATTTTCATTTTGTTTATTTTATCTTACCCACTACTTTATCTTTTAAAAGTGTCTGCCTCATTTTTTATATATTTTCGTGTCTTTTAAACTATTACATGTGTGATTTGTCCTAAATGAGACCTGCAAAATAGTCTATTTTTAAATGTATTCTGCGGAACACCGAAATTGTATTTGGATAAGTGTTTTAATTAACTTTTTTAACTCTAGTGATTAGTCAGTAATACAAATATCTTATATGATATCTTCTGATATCAGATATGAGTGGTTTATTCTAAATTCAACTTTAAAAAGTCTTCGTATATGAGTTGTGGACTAAAAGAAAAGGAAAGGAAAGGCAGAAGTGTCGTTGATGAAAATACTGATATATTTCTAACATCCATTACGTATATTTTTCTGATATACATAGTTTTTAGTGCCCAATATTGTTAAAAGAATGACATGGTCTGGCAACACATGTTTAGTTTGGAATTTGGTTTGGTGTAAAACTCATCACGTACCTTTTGTATTAAGGAAATACAGTGCAGTTTTTCCAAAAACCACACTCTACATATATGTTTTTGCTCATATTTAACTTCATAATTTACAACGTTACCAACTATTTATAAAATTGCAATCACACGGTAAAATGAACGAGAATAAACTTAAAAAAGACGCATGAAAATAAAACAAAAAGAAAATAAGCTAAGAGAACGTTTTCTTGTTCGTCTTGATCACTCAATCGCCATGGGATCAGAAACTTTAGCAGAGCTTTTCTTCATAATTTACAACGTTACCAACTATTTATAAAATTACAATCACACGGTAAAATGAAAGAGAATAAACTTAAAAAAGACGCATGAAAATAAAACAAAAAGAAAATAAGCTAAGAGAACGTTTTCTTGTTCGTCTTGATCACTCAATCGCCATGGGATCAGAAACTTTAGCAGAGCTTTTCTTCACTCCTGACTTTCCAACAAACCACCTTCCGAATCTTCCAGACCCACTCTGTTTCACCGGCGGTTTCATGACCTCCCGGAGCTCTCCTCCGACCATCTTTTCGTCTCCCTCGCCGATATACACCGCAGGTTTGGCAGGCTTCTTCATACTCTCTCTATGAAACTTCCTCACCATATAAACATCTGCGATAGCTAGCGACATCTTTTTATAAATTTAGAAAATAAAAAGAGCCTTACGTTTTTCCTTAATTAATTGGAAAGATGTGTTGTTGCATTTTAGGGGGAGAGGTTCGGGGCGTTATTTATAGATAAAAACTGGTGGGGTCCATTTTTACTGGTAAATTGTCCTTGTTTGCCACGTATTATACGTATTTCTCTACAAATACGTAGACCAATATCTCGTACACATCTACTTTAGAACCGATCTTAGACAATACGTATTATACATTCGTTTTGACTCCGAAATATTTTAAAAGTCATATGGACAAATCTTAAGATTGATGTGGTACTCCATATTGTCTATTGGTTTCACTTCGAGTTTATAAAATCGTGATGTAAAGTGTCCGTCAAATATGAATCTCATAAATAGTTCAAAGTGGTGTTAAAATGGCGAAGTTAGATGTTAATCCTTATAAACCAATTATAATTATCAGCTTTAAAATTGTTTGTAATAATTTTTATTTGTAATAACACAATTAACCATCGCTAAAAAAAATCTTAAAATTTTTATCTATATAAAAGAATTTGATATAGTCTTTTTAAAAATATTTATAGCCTCTTAAATTTTAAGTCCGCATTGGTGCATTGGTGATGTAACGTTATGTCAGTGTCAGTTATGAATATTTTCAAACCAAGCAATTAAAAAGGAACAAGGCCTATAAATACTCAGAGACATCAAATAATTTGTTGTTAATGAAGAGGGGAACTTGTGTGTATTATTAGGTCGACCAACTGGTCTTTATATACATATGGTAATGACGGTCTAAGTACTGGATCGACATGAGATCGTACTTATCCTTAACTAGATAATGACTAGCAATACGTAAGATAAACACCAACTATAATGTAGATAAACACAAGAGTAGATAGACGCCAGTATGATCCTGCGGATGGGCTTGACCTGTCTTGCTACACGGGCTGATAAATGGGTCGATCACTAAATGGTTTATAACACTCCCCCTTGATCGACACATCCGGTCAAGGTTCATTCATGCTTTAGATGTTGCCTCATTAAAACCTCTCTTGACAAACCCAAAACCCAATGTGGTAAAAGGGAAAACAAGACAGGAAAAAGAGTACAACACATGAACTCCCCCTGATGAATGCATCACCGAAGATCCTTCAGTCGACGCATGCCTATCTTCCATATGAGCTTCTTGAACGTTGAGGTTGGTAGTGACTTGGTGAAGAGGTCGGCTGAATTCTCACTCGAACGGACTTGCAATACTTGGACCTCTCCTGCCTTCTGAAGCTCGTGTGTAAAGAAGAACTTAGGAAGAATATGTTTCGTCCTATCTCCTTTAATGTATCCATCCTTAAGCTGTGCGATGCATGCTGTGTTATCCTCGTATAGGATGGTCGGTGGATCCTTTCCTTTGATCATACCACAAGTGGTACGAATATGCTGTGTCATGGATCTCATCCATACACTCTCACGGCTGGCTTCATGCATGGCTAATATTTCTGCGTGGTTAGAGGATGTGGCTGCCATGGTCTGCTTCATGGACCGCCAGGATATAGCTGTCCCACCGTGTGTAAAAACATAACCAGTCTGAGATCTAGCATAATGTGGATCAGAGAGATAACCTGCATCAGCAAAACCAACTAAATCTTCCTTAGATTTGTTAGTAAACATAAGACCCAAGTCTTTCGTTCCTTGTAGGTAACGAAGTATATGTTTAATCCCGTTCCAGTGCCTTTGGGTCGGACATGAGCTGAACCTAGAAAGTAAGTTCACAGCAAAGCTGATGTCTGGTCGTGTGTGGCCAGCTAAATACATCAGAGCTCCTATGGCACTGAGATAAGGCACTTCGGGACAAGGACTTCCTCATTTTTCTTCTTCGGACCAAATGGGTCAGTGTCCGGACCAAGACTTCTCACGACCATGGGGCTAGTCAATGGGTGAGACTGGTCCATATTAAATCTTTTGAGTACTTTTTCTGTATATGCCTTTTGATGCACAAGAATTTCATCTTTCATATACTCAAGTTGCAATCCCAAACAAAACTTTGTTTTTCCAAGATCTTTCATCTCGAATTCTTTTTTGAGATATTCAACAGTTTGAGAAATTTCTCCAGAGGTTCCTAGGATATTTAAATCATCTACATATAATGCAATGATTACAAAACCCTTATTGAACTTCTTTATGAATATGCATGGGCAGATCTGGTCGTTTTTGTATCCTTCTTTCAGGAGATATTCAGACAGTCTATTGTACCACATTCGACATGATTGCTTTAATCCATAAAGAGACTTGTTCAATCTGATACAATGTTGTTCTTGAGAACTCTTTTTGTTTTTCAATTCAATACCATCTGGAATTTTCATGTATATCTCAGTATCCAGTGGACCATATAAGTAGGCAGTTACAACATCCATTAACCGCATATCAAGACCTTCTCTTACAGCCAGACTTATTAGAAATCTTAAGGTCGTAGCATCCACCACAGGGGAATAAGTTTCCTCATAATCTATTCCTGGTCTTTGTGAGAATCCTTGTGCAACAAGTCGTGCTTTATATCTCACAACTTCTCCTTTCTCATTTCTTTTTCTCACAAAAACCCATTTGTATCCCACTGGTTTTATGTTGTGAGGTGTCCGGATGATCTGTCCAAACACTCCTCTCTTTTTCAGTGATTCTAACTCCACATTAATGGCTTCTTTCCATTTCAACCAATCTGGTCGTTGCATACATTCTAGTATAGATGTGGGTTCTAGATCCTTATTATCCATCAATTCGACTGCTACATTATAAGCAAATATATCACTCATGTCGACATGTTTTCTGTTCCATTTCCTTCCAGACATGACATAATTTATTGAGATCTCATTATTGTCAGGAACTTCATTACCTTGATTCTTAGCGTCCCAAGTATCTTTTGGTGGTACATGAGTTTCCTTTTCCATGTCTAGAGTTTCCACTTTGTCGGATTTCTTTGCACTCTTTCTTTTCCGAACTTCTTTGTCTTTGGAACCTACTGGTCTACCACGTTTCAATTGTGGTTTAGACGTAGTAGCAGCCTGATTATGTCCATCACGGACATCAAGTCTTATTGGTGCATTTGCAGCTGGTATGTATGACTTGGTTACTCTATTTGGGTCAGCAAAGGAATCTGGCAATCTGTTAGCTAGCTCTTGAAGATGTATAATCTTCCGGACTTCTAGATCACAATCTCTAGTCCGAGGATCCTGCCATGTTAAGGATGTTTGATTCCATTTTATATCATGTACCAGCTAACCATAATCTCCCCCTAATGCTGGATACTGGGATTCATCAAAATGACAATCCGCGAACCTGACCTTAAACAAATCACCTGTTGTTGGTTCTAGGTACTTAATAATATAAGGAGAATCGTATCCAACATATACTCCCATTCTCCTCTGAGGTCCCATCTTTGTTCTCTGTGGTGGTGCTATAGGCACTTGGACAGCACATCCAAAAACTCTTAGATGAGATATATCTGGCTCATGACCCGTTAGTAGTTGAGATGGCGAGTATTTGTGCTCACTAGATGGCCTGATGTGAATTAGCTCAGTTGCATGTAGTACTGCATGTCCCCAAGCTGATACTGGGAGTTTGGTATTCATTAAGAGTGGCCGGGCAATCAGCTGGATCCGTTTTATAAAGGATTCAGCCAGGCCATTCTGAGTATGGACATGTGCTACAGAATGCTCCACACTTACCCCCATGGACATACAATAGTCATTAAAAGCTTGGGAAGTGAATTCACTTGCATTGTCTAGACGTATAGTCTTTAATGGAAAATCTGGAAAATGTGCTCTCAGTCTTATTATCTGAGCCAGCAATCTTGCAAGTGCTAGATTACGAGTTGATAGGAGACAAACATGTGACCATCTTGTGGATGCATCAATCAGGACCATAAAATATCTAAATGTCCCACAGGGTGGGTGTATTGGTCCACAAATATCAACTTGTATTCTTTCTAGGAAATTTGTCACTTCCTTATTCACTTTGGTACGTGATGGCTTAGTAATTAGTTTCCCTTGTGAGCATGCTTCACATGTGATATTCTTAGGGATAACTCTTTTTGTTTTCAAATTGTGACCATTTGAATTTGATATGAGTTTTCGCATCATGTTCGAACCGGAGTGTCCCAGCCGATTGTGCCAAAGAGTGAACTCTTCTTTGAATTCTTTATTCAAGATGGCATTAGCCTCAACAAGACTGGTCTGGGCATAATAAAGACCAGTCCCACACGCAGGTATAGTCTCAAAGACTTTCTTATTGCCTTGGGTGATTTTATAAATCTGTAGGAATTATTTACTTCCTTCACCCATTGTTTCGATGTGGAAACCATTCAGTCTTATGTCTTTAAAGCTCAATAGACTTCTGTTTGAGCTAGGTGAGTACAAAGCCTCTTCAATCTCAAGATGTGTACCTTTTGGCAATAAGATATTGGCGTGGCCATAGCCTTCAATTAAGCTAGCCGTGCCAGCTATAGTGGTGATGTTAGCTACCTTATGTGTGAGATGTATGAAAAATCGTTTGTCTCTCAAAATGGTGTGGCTGGTGCCACTGTCCACCACGATTGTATCCATTCCACTTTTCATTCTTCAAAAACAATAATCATAAAGTTAATGAACAATAATAAAATTTTCAGAGATGGTATCTTTAATGATCTAATTCTTAGGCATACGAGAAATGAAAAAAAAATTTATTCATTCATAAGGATAAAGTTAAATCCAAAGCCAAACACTGATAAACAATCTTAAAGAACACCAAATCCAGGAAAAAACAAAAAAACGATATGGAATTTTAATTCCTTATTTCAGTATGTCTGAAGTTTCAAACTCCATGTGATCAACTTTGTCTGACTCGTGCTGGTGATCCTGGACGTCTTCCAAGTCATCATCATCATCACCATCATATCCCGGGTCTCGAACCATGTTAGCTTTCGGGTTTCTTTTTAAGCTCTCCATGTAAAGCTCACACAAATGCTTAGGAGTTCGGCAATTCTTTGCCCAATGATTACCCATACCACATATGTGGCATCGATCAGCTTTGATCTGTGGTTTAAAAGACACACTACGGCCTCGGCCACGACCACGGCTAAAGCTGGGTGTGGTACCGCGACCACGTCCTCGCCCGTGTGCTTTAAAAGAACCACGACCTCGTCCTTGACTTCTTCCACGGTTTGGACCGGGATGGTCATTGTGTTGGACAAGGTTACTCTCTTTCTTTGGCTCTATAGCCAGCTTAGAGATGTCGGGTAATAGAGCTGTACCAGGAGGTCTCATCTCACTGTTTTTCAATAACAGTTCGTTGTTAGCTTCAGCCAACAAGAGACATTCTATCAACTCAGTATATGTGGCGAAATTCCTCTCTCTGTACTGCTGTTCCATAACCATGTTGGTTTGAGGAAACGTGGAGAGAGTCTTATTAAGCATCTCTTCCTCGGTTACTTTTTCACCACATAACCTTAACAAGGACACAATTCTGAACATGACTGAGTTGTACTCGTCTACTGATTTGTAGTCCAAGAACCTTATGTGTTTCCAATCATATTGAGCCTTTGGAAGCAACACCGTTTTCTGGTGGTCATATCTTCGCTGTAAAGCGATCCAAAGGTCATATGGATTTTCCATGGTCATGTACTGAGTTTTCAAGTTCTCTTGGAGATGGTGGCGTATCATGTAGATAGCTCTATACTTGTCTTTGTCACTGGAATTGTTGTCTTTGGTGATTGTGTCACCAAGATCTTTTGATCGCAGCATGATCTTTGCATCAAGCGCCCATTCCAGGTAGTTGTCACCATTGCTTTTCAAAGCACTGAAATCAAGATTCGCAATCTTTGACATCTTTTGTGATGAGTTGAACGGTCTGTGAGGAGAGAGAGCTACTGCTGGTTGCTGACAGAGAGAAAAGGAGGCGACTGGAAGAACTTTAGGAGTCGCCGCAAAATAGCAAGAGATCGTTTGGTTTCTGATTTATGGGTGGTGGATTTTTGGAAGGGTTTAGAGACAAGGTCGTGCTGATAACGTGTTGTGAATGAAGAGGGGAACTTGTGTGTATTATTAGGTCGACCAACTGATCTTTATATACATATGGTAATGGCGGTCTAAGTACTGGATCGACATGAGATCGTACTTATCCTTAACTAGATAATGACTAGCAATACGTAAGATAAACACCAACTATAATGTAGATAAACACAAGAATAGATAGGCGCCAGTATGATCCTGCGGATGGACTTGGTCCGTCTTGCTACACGGGCTGATAAATAGGTCGATCGCTAAATGTTTTATAACATAATTCACATTTAATAAATTGGATATGATAAAAATATGTATAAAGAAAAATGTTAAGGCTCAGAATTGATCCAATCAGATCCACCCCTCTCTTATGGCATCATAAACCAACAACCACTATGCCACTTAAGGATCTCCGTAATTCGTGGCCGATAATTTACTAAAGCAAATAAAGACCGGAAACCTAATCTTCCTTAGCTTCCTCTCAGGACCCCCTCTGCGTTATGTATTTTTTTTTTCATTGAAGTTATGTATGTTTTTATGTTTTTACATCGAAGTTTGGTGGAATCTAGCGTGTGCCTATGAGAGTCGTAACTACTAACTAGTTAAAAAGATTGTGATCAGGCAGGTTGTGATGTCTAGAGGAAGTCCTCGTTATATGTTCAAAGAAGAAAATAGTACTATTTAAAGTCAATCAAATTACATATGTAGCTGAAAACTGTATTAGTTTACCCAAACCCCTGTTTGAGTATACAACTCTACACTTTCCAGATAATATACTAATATTTTGTAAAAAAAAAAATATATGTAGTATTGATGATTGTTCGGAATCTAGATGTATATATCAAAACTTTGAATTTTTAGAACTTGTACGGTTGTACCAAGGTAAACATGGTTTTTGATGGCAAAATTAGTCTGTATTGGCAAATATAGTTAATGACTTGGATCTCACTATATATTTGGCCAGGACATAGTAGACAATCACTAGCTAGCTAATTAATAATAACTTTTCGGTTAAAGGACTTGATCCATATTTTCCGTATATGGATATCTGGCTGTAATGAAATACTATGTTTTGTCGGCAAAACAAATTATTTTAATCATAAACTTTTCAAATAGATATGATTTTAGCGACTACGCAATACGCATACACTAACTCGTTCTAAAATTTGAAAGTGCATCCATAATTTCTTTTAAGTACAAACAGTTGATCGCAAAAATCATTTATATAAACATAAGGTTTGATTGGTAAACTATAGCATAATTTAGAGTAAATGTAAAAGTGAAACGTGGAGAAAATTAAAAAAGGTGAGAAGATGGAAAGAGAGAGAAATGCAGAGTAATATTAGTTACTCTAGCTATATCTGGAGTAAAAACTAGAGTGCTTTTCTTTCTTTTTAAATACTTTTTCTGTATCATTTTAAGAGGTTTTAAAAGTTTTTTGCACAAATATTAAAAAAATATAAATTTTTATATAATTGGTTTTGGTTATATAAAATAACATTAAATAAAACTAATTCAACCAATAAAAAAAAGATGCAAGTATTTTATAATAAATCAAAAATTTCAAATGACATTAAATTTCACATAGAATTGTGAGAATATCAGTTATTTTGAAACAAAATCAAAATCCTTAAACACCAATTTACAGAGAAAGTAGTAACTAGAGTAACAACAAAAATTTTAGTGTTTTACCCGATTCGTAGAGTTTTAGCTAAATTTGAAGTAACTTTAAATCTAGAATAAAATATTACTCTAAAACACTCATCCAATCACACTCATAATCGACAAACGTTTATTTTGGGTTTGGATTTTGATCCAACAATTTACTTGATAATGGATTTACATAAAAATAAATTTGAAATACTTTTTTATTTCTGTAGGGCAAATCGGATTCATAAGGCTAACTAAAAAACTAATTGTTCGTAGTGAAGGATGATGGTTGTTTCAATATATGAAGACAATTAATAAACAAAACCTAGAGACTCGAGATATAACATAAACAATCCACGGTATCTTCGGGAAGCCTGAGCGGAATCTGACTCGGCCGCCACTTTAGGTTCCGAATGACAATGGAATCGATCAACTAAACTGTCTCTATCCATAAACGTGTCCATATTAACAAATAAGAGCATGTATATTGTAGGTCTCTTACCTTGAATCTCTTATCGTAATATAAGATATAGTCTCTTAGCTTTTAACTAAAACAGTTAAAAGACGTCTCTTAAATAAGAGATATAAGAAACGTTTCTTAGCTTTTTTAGTTAAAAGGTAAAAGACGTGTCTTATATTACGCTAAAAGACTTAACCTAAGAGACCTGGATTAAACATGCTCTAACAAGCTAAGAACATACAATATTAACTACCCCTTATGTTTCCACAAAAATAGACTTTTTAATATTTTCGCGCATATTAAGAAAACACATTAAATTACCATAATAAATGTATTGGTTTCTGTAATTTTCAATTTTCAATAACTTTTAACCAATAATAATTCAATAAAGTCAATTAATTTTCTTGAAGTTTACAATCTTTTCATAGAAAACACAAAAAATACATCTTTTTGAAACAATTTTTTTTTCTAAAAGTCTATCTTTAAAGAACGGAGAAAGTTTATGTATATAGATATGCCAAAGTTATACCCATTTTACGTTTGCATTTATTTTTGCCATTGTTGGTAGTGACAATGGAGTCATGTTATGACAAATTTATTGAATTTCTAACTTAAAACTAATTAGCAATGAAATGGTACAAGTTTTTATATATTATTTAAATCTGATACGTATATCTAATGTGAGTTTTTTTCTCCATATATCAAAATAATGGTGAGTATAAACCATTAGTCTCGTATAATCCATCGTATCATTTCCAAAATAATGATTTAATTTTTTTACCAATTTCGAAGAAATTGAGATATTTTCGGATCATCAATTAATGGGATGATCAGACTACTTTTAGTGGCAGATTAATGGATGAAAGCATGGAGAATTCCTTCACAGCAAGACATGTAGTGTGAACGTATCTCAGCTTTTTTTGGACAATTCTTCCTAAACATCGTTTCTAAGCTTTTTCATTCTCTTTCTACGACTATTTTTTTTAATTAATTTATTTGGTGAGGTACTCTCTAACAAAATGGCCAATGCGGATGACCTAAGAGCATGATTATTGGAAGTTTTTAGGGTGCAGTTTTTAGTGGAATATAAGAACTCCTTTCTTAACTTTTAACTTTTAACTAAAAAAACTAAAAACCGGTTTTTAAATAAGATATTTAAGAATTTAAGAACCGATTTTTAGTTTTTTTAGTTAAAAGTTAAAAGTTAAGAGACGGGTTCTTATATTTCACTAAAAATCTTTCCAATAATGATGCTGTTTTTTTTTTTTTGAGAAAGGGCTTATCCATAAAATCCTTTTCACGCTGAAAAAGAAATTTACATGTAAGATCGTTTTTCTTGATATAAGAACATGCAAAATATCTATAATCCGTACAAAACAGATACATAAAGATTAAAGGTCAAATGATCAATGAACAGTTTAATAAATTATATGCGCTTTAAACTATTTCAAATTTGAACTTAGTTTATTTTAATACATAGTCCACTACCCAATATATATTTGTAAAATCTATCTGCAAAGATAAATTAAAAGGTGAGGGAATATTCGTCTACATAGTGTTTGTGAAGAATAAAATGACGAGGCTGCTTGGCTGCGCCAAGATCTATTGCAATTTTTAATGCATATATGACAACATTTATTCAATCTTCAATAATCGTTTAAAGTCAAGTCGTATAATCGTTCAAATTCCTTATACACTCCATGCATGGGCTGCCTGCCCTGTGAAACGGGCAACAACACACGAAGCAACTCATTTTCTTTAAACTCATCGCAATCAGGATATCAGATTGATAGCAGCTGGCTCTGGTATACACATATATTTGGAATCCAAGTTACTTTATGTATAGATTGGATAAACTGATTTAACGCAACGTAGGAAGCATTTGAGACAAAACGAAATAAGATATGACTTGACCTAATTTTGAGATTAATTATTATAAAGTTTATAAATATCTGATATGGAATCACTTTTAATCCTAGTGCTTGTCTAATTTATGTATACAATGTGCTCAGTCGAATATAGTGCTAATCATGTGTTATACAATAACATCCACACTATAAGTTTCAAATAAAATCTGTAAGAATACTAGAGATTTTTCCGGGCTACGCCCAGGTTTTTCGTATATATAAATTGAATTTTGATGAACAGTTTTGTTTTAGTATTTAAATATAAAAAATTAAGTATTGATTTGTTGATTTTCTCACACCTTTGCTGCAAGTTAAAGTCCAGTAAATTATGTATATTGGCCAAGTTCATTTGCCAAATCCTCCAGTCTGAATTTTACCGATTTGGACCACTCATCTACTCTTGGTGTGAGCTGTTGAAGGCTGCAGAACATGAAATGGACTGTTGGTAGAGCAATTGGTTTTATTTCATCTGTTTTTAGCAAAGATATAATTTAAAAATAGTTATTGCTGAGAAAAAAGAAGAAGAAATAGTTCACAAATAAACTAATATGAATAATGAATTTTTGAACTCTATTAGTTGAATTGGTTATTATTTAATTGAAAAGTGTTTTAGTTACTGATAAAATTTATTTATAAATCTATGTACTTTATTTTCTTTAAATTTAACTACGTTTTCTTGTTAATATTTTGTCCTTACCGACTTGATTATTTTTGGTTTAGTTTTAAATTTATTTATTTATTGTGTATTATTACATATTCTTCTAACCGTACTGTGGAAGGTAAATATGATTCACAAGTTAGTTCAAACTCAGATTTTTTGTTTTTAATGTTTTAATGTTTTTAGACTATGAATTTATATCGAATCTGTAAGTTATTGTATGTTACAACAATTATCTAACAGAATATTTATGATAATATCTTAGCTTTTTGTTTTTCCATTGACTATATATTATCTTTTCATATATATTTATACTTGTGGCTTATAGGTTGGAGTAATGAGACAATATTACATACGTCTTATTTCATTTAGCTAAGTTAGGCCTCTGTTATTAGTTTATTGCAGTCGAAACTCTGTCTCGTGACTGCCAGACTGCCATAGTGTCGTTAGAAATAAAGCTTTGCCTCTCCTTGTAATGCTTCCAGGATACATATGTCTACTGTTCAGACATCATGACGATAGAAAACATTAGTATCACTGGACGTAAGATGAACTCAAATCCATAATACCCCACCTCCAGAAAAATCTACAACTCACGATACATAGTTTTGCCTATCTCCAAGCCACAAACAGAAAAACAGTATGAAGAGTATACATAAACATCAGAGAAACATTGTCGAATTAGGACTTACCTTTAGTCTGTACTCTGTAACAACTGTCGAATTTTGATAAAGGTTTTTACACCTTCTGTAGGTAACAAAGCCTCTTTCAAATGTGTGATGCTATCTTTGACAGAAAATGCATAAGATTTTCTCCGTTAACAATGGTATTAGAAATCTAGAAAGATAAGATTGACATCTTATTCCCCCTTTTATCATCGTTGCAGAAGGAAATCTCCCATATAAAACCCTCGATAACCTGCAACATGACAGGTATGTATATTTAGGGCAATAGCAAAACAATATAAACTAAGGGTCTGATCGGTAATGGCTGTAGCTTTAAAATTTTTGCTGTAGAAAAAAATCTGTAGATTTTTTGCTGTGGCTTTAAATTTTATTGATGTAGAATTTTATGAAAGCACTAAAAAATTGCTTTGGATATTTGGCTCTGCAGAGCACTTGTACAGCTGTAGGTTATTTCTAGAGCTGTGGTTTCAAAAAAAAAATTAAAGCTTGATTGCTCTGAATTTGGTGCTTTAAAAATAAATACGGTTGTGGACAGCACCTACAGCAACTACCAATCACCCCTAAGAGTCAAATACATAAGCTGGTCTGGTGTGGGAGACACACTCGATAACCTGCAACATGACACTCGATAAACCAAACTACCAAACTGAGTGGCTACCTGAGTTGTATATGATCGTGAGAAACTAATTCTGGAGTGGAAAGATTCTAATTGGGAGCTCCTTATCAACTCTTCTTCCAAAATATGATTCTGGACTCAGCTGAAACCAAGGTAGTTCTTTCAAAACTACCACGATTCCCAAGTGTTTTAAGGGATGAAATTTTCATTCAACCACTGGTTTTAGCAGTTTTAGGAGCTTTTGTGGTGTTGTGTTCCTTAAGCTTGATGGGTTGACAAAAAGGAAGCCGGAGCCTGGGGGTCGAAAGAACCACCTGTGATAGAATTATAACAATCAGCACACAAAAAAAAAAGTACAATCTGAAATAAAGATACAGCGAATTTTGAAGTTGTACTCACATGGAATCAAAGGGTCCGATGGGATCGACAAAACATTTGAAACTCGTCTCAAGAAAGAAGTCAATATGAGGAACCTTTCTCTGTTTTTTTTACCAATGTACTTGAGTCTTCTATCATTTCCTTGAAAACTATTACGCACTTACACAGATGAAGGAACACTGCAGATGAATATAATGGAAGGTAACAAAAAGATAACTTACTTGTTCGGAATTATCATTTCATCATATCTATGAGACATTTTCTCTTCCATGAAACCCCAGCAGACTCCTTTCCAGCTGGCGTAGTAATGATCAAGAAGTGACGTCTTGTTTCCCCTGTATTTCCAAGTAAATAAGATAACAAATTAAAACCACAGGTAAACCATTTCGAAGAAGTAGAAATTACCCTTTTCGGTTGACATAATTTATAGCTCAACTCTCCACACCAAATTTTCTCATATTCACCCATTAATTTTATAAATATCTTGCAGAAACTCATACTCCAACTACGTCACACCATGAAGAGATGGTAACAGTAGTTTAGCTCCGATTAGAAGGAAGACGATTAGAAGGAAGAGCATGAAGATGATTCGGTGTTAGAAAAAAATTAAATAAGAAAAGGCCAAGTAAATTAGGTTTGAATGTTTGATATATGGTAACGGCGGTGAAACATGAACCAAATATGTCGTTTAGGCTGATATATGTCGTTTAGGCTGATTTGGGTGACGTGATCTAATTCAATACTGTGATAGGTCGATTTAATTTGCATATGTAATAGTCTAGATGTTGATCTTATTCAACTTTTAATATTGTTAGATAAACATAAGTTATATTAATAATTAATTAAAGAGTTCATCAAAATGTTTTAATTTTAATTTTGACAGAAATCCCCAGCTTTTTAAATTAATTAATTATTATTGTGTGATATACTCTATTTAAGAAATAATAAATGGCCTAATATATTTTGGTTATGTCATCATTTACGTAAGAAGACTAGCTAATTAGATAAAGTAAAAGAATAATCCCCGGCACAAAGTTTAACGATAAATAAGATATGTTTTCTTATTAGGCACTTTTCTTTTCGGATCAACTTTTTTTTTATTTTGCTGCAGAACAACTTTAGTAGCAACATGGCCCAGATAGAATTTGAAAGAATATGTCAAATATTCTTGTTACGTTTATCCTTATCGTATATACTCTGATTTCCTATATTCCCTCCTCTTTTTGAGGATCTACAAACTGTAATTAGTTTATATAGGATCCTCCATGTACGTTGGTGATGAGGTGAGGAAATACAAGCTTTCATGGTATCAGAGCCTACTCTCTGATCCTCTCTTATTTTTTTTTTTTTTTTTTTTTGTTTCGTGATCTCTCCTCTGTTCTTCTACATCTTCGATGGCGGCTGCAACCACCTCGACCGAGAGAGCCTATGGAGTCACGAACATAAAAACTCACATACCAATTGTCTTGGATCTTGATGAATGCAACTACGATGCGTGGAGGGAGCTGCTCCTGATGCACTGCCTTACCTTCGATAGCCTTGATCACCTTGACGGAACCCTCGCTCCAACTGGTGATGATGATACGGCTTGGCATAAGCGAGATGCGATTGTGAAATTGTGGCTATACGGCACTATCACAAAACCGCTTTTCAAATCTACCTTCCAAAAAGGTGGAAGCGCTCATGATGTCTGGACTAGAATTGAAAATCAGTTCAGGAACAACAAAGAAGCCCGCGTGATGCAGCTAGATAGCGAGCTCCGCAGCAAAGAGATAGGCGATCTTTCAATCAACGAGTACTGTCAGCAACTCAAGTCTACTGCAGACCTCCTTGCCAATCTCGACTCACCAGTAGCAGATAAAACTCTGGTAATGTATATGCTAAATGGCTTAAATGAGAAGTTTGACTATGTGCTTAATGTGATCAAGCACGAGAAACCATTTCCATCGTTTGATGATGCGAAGAGCATGCTAGAGATGGAAGAGACCAGGCTGAAGAAAACGAAAAAAGTGACTGCGTCTCACAATGATCATGCCTCTCCCTCAACCGCACTTGTGGCCACCAATCAACAAAGCACACAGCAGCAACAGAACCAAACAACAGAAACAACAACCGCGGCAACAGACGAGGAAACAAAAACAGGGGACGCTACAACAACAACAACTACCACCAGCGACCCTCGTACAATAACTGGACACCTCCGCCATTCTGGTACGGATCCTACAGCAACAACTTTCAACCACAACAGCAGACCCCGTGGCAAACACTCCCACAAGGATTCTACCAGCCTCGTCAGTATGCACCACAATCACAAGCTGCTCCGGCTCAAGCTCATTTCGCAGACACGTCACTGCAGCCGACTAAAGACTTTGCGGAAGCCTTTAACACCATGACCCTCACTGATCCGTCTCAAAATGGCTGGTTCATGGACAGCGGTGCTTCTGCTCATCTAGCTTCCTCGTCAGGTATGCTTCAATCTGTTTTTAATATGAGCACCAGAAATTCCGTCACTGTTGGCAATGGTTCATCCATACCTGTTAACTCCACTGGTCACACTTCCATACCTTCTCAATCTCGTTCATTACACTTGAAAAACGTTCTTGTTGCACCTAATATTGTTAAAAACCTTGTCTCTGTTCGTCGTTTCACCACTGACAATTGGAGCTCAGTTGAATTTGACCCATTTGGTTTCTCTGTGAAGGATCTACAGTCTCGGAAACTGTTACTCCGCAGTGACATTACAGGTGACCTTTATCCAGTGCCCTCTCATCTCAACAAATCTACGGCACTGACAGTCACCAACGAGACTCCTTCACTATGGCATAGGCGCCTAGCTCACACAAGCAATGGCACTCTTCAATCTCTCATTTCCTCTGGTTTTATTTCTTGTAATAAAGACAACTTGCTTTCATGTTGCAATGCTTGTCAAATTGGGAAACACTTAAAACTTACATTTCATAAATCTCAAACACAAAGTTCTCAGCTTTTTGATATCATTCACTCAGATGTTTGGACCTCCCCGGTTCACAGCATCAGTGGGTGTCACTATTATGTCTTATTTCTTGATGACTTCTCACATTATTTATGGGTTTATCCACTTCGCAGGAAAAGTGATGTTTTCTCTAAATTTTTACACTTTGAGGCCTATGTCAGAAACCAGTTCAACTCAACTATCAAGACGTTTCAATGCGATAATGGTGGAGAATATGATAATTCAAATTTTCATAATCACTTCTCTAACCATGGCATTTCTTTCAGATTCTCTTGTCCACACACATCCCAACAGAATGGCAAATCAGAAAGAATGATTCGAACGTTGAACAACGCTATTCGAACTCTTCTATTTCAAGCCCATTTATCTCCTACATATTGGGTGGAAGCTCTTCATGCTGCAGCTCATGTTCTCAACATTCTTCCTTCGTCTTCTATTGGTAATCAAACACCTCACTTCAAACTATTCAATCAAAAACCAAGTTATAATCATCTTCGTATTTTCGGTTGTCTTTGTTTTCCAAACTTACATACAGCCTCTACAAACAAACTCTCTCCTCGGTCAACCCCGTGCTTGTTTCTTGGATATCGACTTCATCATCGTGGATATAGATGTCTAGATCTTAAAACCAATCGTATCATTATATCTAGACATGTTGTTTTTGATGAACATACTTTTCCCAAAGCAGAAAAAGCCTCACAAAATTCTCAAGTTTTTGATTTCCTTGAAACAGAAACTCCTTCACCTATCTTTAAAGAGATCCTTCAAGCTCCTCAACCTCAGTCAGTTTCATCTCCTCTCCGGCCAGCCTCGTCTACCACCACGTCGAATACAGCTCGCGCTCAACCCCCAACGGTTCCAGTGCAGCGTATGGTGACGAGAAGCCAGGCTGGAATCCACAAGCCAAAGAAAGTTTATTCTCTATATACCTCTTCTGTGTCTAGGATTCCTACAAGCCATCAAAAAGCCTTAGATGATCCGAACTGGAACCCGGCTATGACGGATGAGTACGATGCTCAAATTAAAAATAAGACTTGGAGCTTAGTACCTAGGCCGTATGGGGCTAACATTATTAACTCACTGTGGTTGTACAAGCTTAAATGTGATGCAGATGGAAATCCTAAACGACACAAAGCACGCCTTGTGGCGAATGGCAAATCACAACAAGAAGGCATCGACTTCGACGAGACATTCAGTCCTGTTGTAAAGCCAGTGACGATAAGAATGGTGCTGAACCTAGCAGTCTCCAATGGTTGGGAAATGCAGCAACTAGACGTCAAAAACGCCTTCCTTCATGGCTCCATCAATGAGACAATCTATATGCACCAACCTCCAGGATTTGTTGATAAAACAAAACCGCATTATGTGTGTAAGCTGCACAAAGCCCTTTACGGTTTAAAACAAGCCCCGCGTGCTTGGAATGCTCGGTTTGCTTCATCTCTCTCTCGCCTTGGTTTTGTTACGAGCAAAAGTGATCACTCTCTGTTTGTTCTACGTCAAGGACAACATCTTGCATATCTCCTACTTTATGTTGATGACATTGTGTTAACAGGCTCCTCACAAGAGTTGATTTCAGGAATAATATTGAAGCTAAAGCAGGAGTTCCATATTACAGACATGGGAAAACTACACTATTTTCTTGGGATCAAAGTCGAGTACAACAAGATGGGAGTCCTCCTAACCCAAAAACAATATGCGGCAGAGATCATTTCAAGGGCTGGAATGTCTGAGTGCAAACCAGTCTCTACCCCAGTCGATGTCAACTCCAAGCTGTCTGGTAACATTGGTGATCGTATCAAAAATCCCACTGAGTACCGCAGCCTCGCCGGGGCTCTGCAGTACCTCACCTTCACCAGGCCGGACATTGCCTACGCTGTCCAACAGATCTGTCTGTTCATGCACGATCCTCGCGAGCAACACATGAGCGCGCTTCGACGAATCATAAGGTACATTCAAGGAACAAGAGCGCATGGTCTTCAAATTTACAAGTCCAAACTTACCACACTCACGGCGTACTCAGACGCCGATTGGGCTGGATGTCCTGACACCAGACGCTCCACATCTGGCTATGCTGTCTATCTTGGTGAAAACCTGATCTCTTAGTCTTCAAAAAGACAACAAACGGTGTCAAGATCGAGTGCGGAGGCCGAGTACAAAGGCATAGCAAACGCAGTTGCTGAGACTTGCTTCTTACGAAACCTACTACTGGAGCTACACTGCCCACTACGCACCGCTACCTTGGTCTTCTGCGACAATATCAGCTCTGTCTACTTGTCTTCTAATCCGGTGAAGCATCAACGAACAAAACATATAGAGATCGACCTTCACTTTGTTCGGGAGAAGGTGGCACTTGGGCAAGTCAAAGTCATTCATGTTCCATCTTCGCTCCAATACGCAGACATCTTCACAAAGGGCCTTCCAACGTCGCTGTTCACAGACTTCCGATCCAGCTTAACCGTTCGCTGCGCCAACGATCTCACTGCGCCAACGATCTCACTGCGGCAGGGTGAAAGAATATGTCAAATATTCTTGTTACGTTTATCCTTATCGTATATACTCTGTTTTCCTATATTCCTTCTTCTCTTTGAGGATCTACAAACTGTAATTAGTTTATATAGGATCCTCCATGTACGTTGGTGATGAGGTGAGGAAATACGAGCTTTCAGAATTAAGCTACACAATTTGTATTATAAAATTTGGAAAGTTAATTTCCACATTGATTGGGTGGCCATCTAATTGATTAATATATTTAGTTTTTTTTCTGTTCAAATGGATACCTTTAACTTAATTCTAGTCGTAAAGATGAAAGTACCATGCACAGAAGCAGAGTGGTTAATCTTTAGAGTGGGCTTGCTCCAGTTAGGTCCATTAAGTTACATCTGATGATAACGCACGCGATACCACTGGTTGTCACGTTGCGTAACCCTGACCATTGATTGTTGAAATGTTACCAATCGGAACCAATGATTCTCCACTCTGCAGACCTTGAACTAATTTGACCCAACCATTTTTACACAACCATAACTCTATCCATATACATCGAGGTATTCTTAAAAACTCAATTTCGAGGTATAATTCTTGATTATACCAATTACCTGAACTGGTTCTGATAGAAGTTTAACTAAGCTGAAAAAGAGAATCAAGTACAAAGGGACAAGAGCAAAAGGGTAACCAATCCCCAATATCTTTGTCTCAACTCATGTTATGGCATATTATCATGAGATGCCATCATTTTTCATCACCCATTAACTGAAAGTGGACACACTCTCTTCTCCATCTTAAGATGATATGTCCTTTTCTAAACAAGCTGAGAAAGAAGAACAAAAAAACTCACCCTACATCTACAACCTTCGATAATGAATCTACTCATTGAAGCATATGCGTAGGGGAAGCACCTTGGCTTTTCAACTTTTCTTTAGTCAGCAATCTCTGAGATAAATGCTTCAAGAAAACATTGAAGCCTGTCTCATTTGGAGATTTTTGGTGATCACAAGATCAGAATAGAGAAGAGTTGGATCAATGGTTACTATGTAAATGTTAAGGAACAGATTGATACGCCATTACTATTTGATTGCATTGTATATATCAAATCCTTATCCTCCATTGTACCAACATATATATATATATATATATACTTTCTTTGAGAATAAATAAGATGACTTCGCTACAGTAAATATATATACAGCATAAATCCCAGTGAATGTTTAAAAATGTCCACGAATCTTTGTTGTTATTTTAGTAGGAACCCATATTTTCCTATTTATTAATTGGAAGAGATTGTTTGACCCAAAAAGGGTATTTATATCATGTTGATGTTTGTTGGAATCATACGATAAAGAATCTAAGGATAGTGGTTAGATTCTTGAGGTTTAAGAGAAATCTTGAAAAAATCAAATAAGAAATGAACATCCAAAAGAGTTTATTGATCAAAGATTGTATTACAAGAATGGTTTCTAGTGTAAAGTAATCTAAGAATCCATAAACCCTTTGTAAGAAGTGTTCTAAGTCTAAAATGGAGAATAGATCATCCCTTCTAATAAGGAGATAGTTCCTTATTTATAGAAGAAAGATGTCTAGGGTTAACTAACAAAGTGAGCCTAATTCATTGTCTTAATGAGCCTTGAGGAAGATGTAAATCCACCCCTAACAGTAAGCCCCCAAGTTCGTAGAGAGAGAGAGACAAAATCGATATCTGTTAATTTTACGAATAGGGTTTATGAGACAATGAACTAGGCACATACCCATGTCGTAGACGATTGTCATGAATGGACTGTCATTGTTAGGTTGCCATAAACGAAGTGTTATGGACGGACTGTCCCGGGCGAGCTGTCGTTGACATACTTCTGATTCCGATCGGACCTCCCGGAATGGTTGCGCGAACGACATGTGAGGACAGTGTTCTGAACCATCCGAAAGAGTCGCCATGGATTAAGTGTCAATCGACGAACTGCCAAAGACAAGTCGCCATACACATCGTCATAAACGTACCGCCATGAAAGAACCGCCGCAATCGAATCGCCGTGGACATTTCTTCGCGGTACTGACGAGATCCATGTGTAGATGGAACGGTGGAGTTTTGGCGCATCAAGATGTCTTGTTGATCCACATGTTGTAGCGATTGATGTGGTCGGCGTGACGCTGAGAAACGTGCTGCGAGACTGAATTTGTGGATCGGTGACAAGCTGATAGAGCTTGAAGTCAGAAACAAGCTTCTAGCGATGGAACCATTGAAGACGTCATGCCTGGTGAAGCGTAACAAGCCTCAATTTGTCGAGAACGAGATGCTGAGCTAGTGGTTGACGAGATGGAGACCTTGCCGAGACGGAGGTCTGTTGTCATTGCGTTTGGCGAGCTCTAGCTCTTGGCATGCGACCGGCTTGAAGTTAACCGTTTGGAGCTTCTCAGATCAAGTTTCAGTTTGTTGCGAGACGGCAAGCTGATGGGAATCTTGGGCTATTTGGTCGGCCTTTCATGAGAAAGCTTCCTCTCTTCTTCGGCAGCCCGCTAGTTTGTCATCAAGACCGTAACAGCGTTGCTGTCCTCTTGAAACGCATCTTACACGCTCAGCTCAGGCTCAAGCTCCATCAATGGTGCCAGTTGCCAACTAAAATTTGTTACGAGACTTCTTATACAGAAGCTCGGGCTCGTATGGTTTGACGTAGAACAACAGTCATGTGCTTTACTCGGCAATGGGCAACGTCTTCGACCACCATAGCTTCAGCTCGTCAGCTCAAGTACAAACTCAACATGATATGTATCCTATTAGTTGTTGCTCGGCCCTCTCATCTTCAGTTTCTTGTCGACAGAGTCGCGAATGATCGATTGTGCAAACCGTGATCAAAGTCACGAGCTTGTGGTCGACAAAGAGAGACAGAGCTGGTTTTGACTTGATCTCGAGGGGAGTCTTGACGAGGAGACGTCTTTGTAGCCGGGGAAAGCATGCCAAGAATCTAAGAAGCCAATCAGAGCTCTCTCAGGGTTCTACATCTTGAGAGCGAGGCGTTCGTATCAAGTCCATAGCGCTGCTGAGATTAAGCTCGCTGGGAGAGCTTCGAAACGATGAAGACGGTGTGATGAATGATGTCGTTCCGTCAGATTCTTCAGAAACGATGAAGATGAAGTGATCAATTGAATCGAAGCCGCGGGATCTACATCTTGGAATTCACTCGGTGGCAAGAAGTACGTCTCCCTTGTCAAAGCTCAAACTCGCCGCCAGGATCGAATCTCTGACCTCCGTCTCCGCCGTGGGGAAAGCGGTGACTCTAATCCGGAGACTGAAGATACTTCGAGAACGTGAACGCTCTGTACCAGAACCCTTGCCAAACCTAGCTTGTCTTCGGTAGAGGTTTCCGCGCCATCGTGAACCATCCAACAAGGAGTGGCCGAGATCGAATCTTCTGATGACGAGCTGCTAGGAAAGTGGCTCACGAGATTGCCTATGTTGTCCAGATCAATTCTTGACCTTGGTCGCAATCTATCAGGAGTCAAAGACAATCGTTGTTCTTGTCCGATATGGCCTGTTGTCGGCGACGACGGAATGGAGTTCGACGGGTGTGAGAAAGCCGTGACGGCGAGATAGACGTCGTCAAGAGTCGTAGCCGATCGTAACTTCTCCTAAAATCAGAAATAATAATTTTTTTTTATTATTCTCCTTCCTGATTAAGCATGTGTATCTTATATGCCATAATCATGAATCGAAATTTAATAATGAGATAAGATTGTGAAACTTATCTTTTCGACAATGACTTTGATAGCTTGTTGCCTAGATGAACCGAGATCGATAGGTCCATGAGTTGTTCCCAAGTTCGAGTTTTCGAGAATAGTTCTCCTTGGCCCCCTTCTTCTAGCGCCAACTGTTTGACCCAAAAACGATGTTTATGCTGGTGATGTTTGTTGGAATCATAAAATTAAAATAAAGAATCTAAAGATAATGATGTTTAGGAGAAATCTTGAAAGAATCAAATAAGAAATGAACATCAAAAAAAGTTTATTGATCAAAGATTGTATTACAAGAATGGTTTCTAGTGTAAAGTAATCTAAGAATCCATAAACTCCTTGTAAGAAGTGTTCTAAGTCTAAAATGGAGAAGAGATCATCCTTTCTAATAAGGAGATGGTTTCTTATTTATAGAAGAAAGATGTCTAGGGCTACCTAACAAAATGGGCGTAATTTATTGTCTTAATGGATCTTGAGAAAGATGTAAATCCACCTCCAACAGAGATAAAACATTATTATCAGTCTATGACATAAGAGGAAACTGACTTCTATAATAGAGGGAAGCTTGGAGCATTGTGTTTGCGATGAACTTCCAAGTACAATTTGAGAGCTAAACCGGTTAAGAGAAATGTAAATTCTATAAACCAATTCCAAACCGGATCTTTAAAAAAGGGTTAGTATTTCGGTTTATTCTCAAAAATCAATTTTCGCGCCACCTTCTCTGTCAGGTAATAAAGTTCCATTCTATCTCTCCGAACCCTAACTTCTCTTCTCCGATGGAGCCAAAGACGAAGATCGGTGAAATATCTCCCGTCGCCGGTGATCTAAGCTCGGAGAAGTTCCCCCTCTTCCATCACAGCTCTTGGCAAACCAAGCGTGACACGTGGCCTATACTCGGCCGCTCCAGGATCTCAAACAGTAACTGAGCCGCCAAATTATTCGGCCGATTCTCCTTCCAGCATCTTTCTGAGAATCTTATGCTCCGCTTATACTAGTGGTATCCATCTATGGAATCATCCTCTAATTGATTGCGGTAGATCCTTAGGAGTGTGATCATTTTTCGTGAGATCATCCTTCTACTGTATTTAGTTTGTGTAGATATTGTTGCTACGCTCTGTTTGATTAAGCAATCGAACCCAAGTTACATATAGAAGTGCGTCTTCTTAGATCTGTAGGTTTTAACGAATCGAAGGAAACGATTTGTTTCTTGTTGCTTAAACGACTGATTATGAAGCTCTGTATTTTCATGTGATTTTGCAGCTTCCAACACATGGGAGCTCTTTACTGGAATGCCCTAGCTTAGAATCATGAGATTTGGCGTATTCTTACATCTCCATGGCACAGTGGATTGTTTCGTTGGGATATACATGGAGCAGCGATATGGACCATGTTAAACCATTTACTAATGTAGCTTAGGTGAAGCAACCAAAGTCCAGCAGAGTCATGACTATTTCTTGCAAGGTATATCATCTAAACCTTTAAAGCTTTGTGTGACCCTGATTTTAGAATTCGAGTCTTTTACATACACAAATCATATCTGACTTTGACAGGCAATGGTGACTGGTGAGTGATGCTCAGTTAAAACGTGCATGGCCAATAGAAAGTTCAGGATATTCCCTTACACCAACATCTCACAAGCCAGGACACAAAACCTATGCACACTCGTATGCTCTTAAAACATGACCAGGTTTCGACTCCTTTCTACTTCCCGTACTTATTATATAACTGCATATAATACCAAAACTCTTATACTATCTAAGCCTTAGTCAAGTCTTGGTACTTTAATGGCATAACGGATAAGGTGATAGGATGGGGATGGTTGTCTTAGTTCTTGATACTAAAGTCTACCAAAGCTTTGTCCCATTTAAGGATCCAGTAGCCGTACTAGTTGCTTACATAAACTTCAACCCCAATAATATAATAATATACTAGTAGTAAACTATTAGGTGATGGAGAGCGAGATGTTCACCACAATATGTCTCAGAAATTGGTCAAATAAAACAGTCAAACCAAGTCAAAGTCAATGCAGAAAGACAAGATACTTATTATATATATAGTACGATTACTAGTACTTGGGACTTGACAGAGATTCCAGCAAGATCCAAAAGTCCTTCATTCACTTAACCTGTGAACACAAAAAAAAGGCCTTATCAAGTCAAGCAAGGAACTGGACTGTACACTGAAATGCATCACATGTGTAATATTCGGAGACAGAATATGCTGTACCAAGTACAGAAGAGGACAAGAATTGTAATAAATAAGAACTACCTCGGTGGCTGTTGGAATCTTGAGGCGCCTCTGAATCTTTCACATGCCTTGAGCATACGTCAAGGACAATTGTGTCTCATTCACAACTTCATTGTCACTGGACTCTTTGCTTCCATCCTCTTCATACAAGCCCTCAGCAAGACCGCTCTCAGTAAGCTCCTGCACGTTAATGATCTGGCCAAACAGCTGAATCGAGTTAACTCTTACAGCGTGGCCTCGGTTTCCAACCTGTTCATTCCCAGAGGAGAGGTTAGTGGTATTGCTATTAGGCGACAAGTCATCTGATAGCGGGCTGCCATAGTTCATCATCTCAGTCGAGATTTTTCTCAGCCCAGGAAGTGGGTTAAAGAAGTTATTAGTGCATAGCTGGGGAGTGTTTTCTCCGATGAATCCGGTTGAGTTAAAAGACCCAAATTCATAATGCCTGGCTCCCTGCATGCCAGCAGGAAATGTAGTATACGAGAACAAATAGGGACTTGGATCCACAGCTTGTTGTCCTCTTCCGGAATAGAGCATTTCTCCTCCTTCTCCACTCAAGAACCCACTCGCGCTATTGGAATGCTTCAACCTCTTTGTTGGAGGGTAAATAGCAAGAAGCTGACTTGAGTTTGCAACGACCTCCACTTGCCAAGGATTCACCCTCTTCAAGTTTTGCAGAATCTCAGGTTCATCCCATGTGATCTGCTCAAACTCAAAACAAACAACTTAATCAAAATGAGAATCTAGCTATTCATTAATAGCGCACACACACTATAGTTCAATTGACAAGGCAAAACAATGTACACCTGAAGCTGCTTCCACAAACCAGTTTCTTGAAACCTGGAGGAGACAACGCCCTGAAACCACGTAACCCGCGAAGAGTCCTCTGTCTCCATAGCCATCTTCACTCTAGTACCAGGACTCCAGTATCCAGCCATGGATACCTCAACATCCTCAGCCCTCACCACGAAGTCTGACCATCCCGCCGTGGGATAATACACCACCTCGAAGGGATAACCCTGCACCGCCTTGTTGATCGCCTCGGAGACAGCTTCCGCCGTCAACTTCCCCATCCCAATCCTCCTAAACCCCTTCTTACCTCCTCCGTAGTACTCATCCCCGTGGTTTGAGTTCGGCGCTCGCCTCACACCTATAAACATCTCATCAACAGATTTCCTCATGAAAACGACCGAGTCTCCGGCGATAAGCTTCTTGCCGTTGACGAACTTGCTCCACCCGGTGGTTAACAAGTGCCGGCGCGGCGTACCGCGGTAGATATGGCGGAAGTCCCAGACGACGCCGTGGATATCGGTGATGAATAGCTTCTGCACCGGAGGATCCGCGTGGAAATCGAGCGGAGGGAAGACGGAGTCCGCGCAGTAACGCGGGACGGAGAATCCTCCTCCGTTATTAGCATCTGACGGCGTTAATATCTTCGCGAAGGTAACCACCTTGCTGTTGCTGTTGTTGTTCTCATCGTCGTCGCTCCCGAATCCGGAGAAATTGGAGGGAGAGAAGTGCTCGGGAGATATCGGCTGCAGCGCAAGGTGAGCGAAGACCTCGTCGGTGATCGGATCGGGGAGTAACTCGACGGCGGAGACGACGCAGGGAACCGGAGCGGTTGAGAGAGAAGAGATGAGCGAGGAGGGGCAAGAGTGCTCGACATGGCCTTGAGGGAAGTAGTAAACCCTAGAGTAGAGAGAGGGGATTTGAACGGAGGCGCCTGCGCAAGCGCGCCAGATCTGAGGGTCGACTTCGCGGAGGAAGTCGGCGGTTGCCGGCGGCGGCGGCGACATAGGCGGTTGTTTGTTCACTGCAGAGGAAGTTAGGTGGGAACTGTTAGGTGTTAGAGAGAGAGAGAGAGAGAGAGAGATAATTTAGTAGAGAGATTACAGATTTTTACTGTTACGCAGTTACGGGATTTTTATTCGAATTTTACAGTTTCGGCCACACGACAACAAACTTTATACAGTTACCTGCTCTTTTGCACCGTCCGATCGCGCGTGCATCTCAATCTCTATTTTATTTTTCGCTTTTTGGTTCCATTTATTATAATTTCCCCCTCATTTTTAGGTTCACTTAATGATGCGTAATAAAGATAGAGACTACTATGTCTTAGTCTATGATTAAGAGCTAATTAATTTGTTTTACAGAAAGAGGAATAATTAGCTAGAAGTATGTGTTACCGAGAAGAGAGAAAAAAGGAATATTTTCTGTAGATTTTTAATTCATCGGATGAAAATATTGATTAAACATTTTGATTTATCTTTAACGCCACACGTAAATTTCGTCATGTTACCTTTCTTTTGAAATAGTGAAGTCTGATTTGGAAAGAAAATCAAACACTATTTTGTCCATTTTCTCACATCATTTTGTCTATATTCATGTTTTGAGGAGATGATGTATAAAAACCACCATGTCGATTTTCTCATATTACAAAACATTACATTATTTTCTATATTACTTGTTTGTTTAGCATATCTTTGCACGATATTTTTTGTTCTTAAAAATATACTCCAAATTTATCTTCAAAATCAAAATAAATCTAAGTGAATCATCTCCAAATTTATCTTGTTTATTTAAGCGGTTGCGATTAAGCAGACTGTCATCTATTTTACCTTCCGTCCAAACTGACCTGTTTCTGCTTTCGGCCCACCATCACATAAAGGTTACGATATTAAATAAGCTAGTGTTATTATGTAACAAACGACAATTATACCAAAAAGTCAAATGACAGATAGCATTTTCAAAACAAAATGGTTTAAAACACTGACGATAAATAAACTGAAATAAATCCCATTAAAGAAAAAAAACAGCCAAAAGAACAAAACAATCTCTCAATCCTCCTCCCCTTCGGTCTCGGACTCAGCGCTCTGGAGCCACACCACAAAAGGCTTAACATTCTTCCAAACAGGCGAGCTTTTGTCAACTCCGTTTAGACCCTTTTGGTACCATTCCAAAACAAACTCTTCCTCAACAATGTCTTCATCGTACAGTTCTTTAAGAACCAGAGCCACCTCCTTACACACCTCATCGTTTCCTTTCTTTCCAAAGAAAGATCCGATTGAGTTGAGCAGATGCATCTGTGAACCATCCTCTTGCGTTGCAGCCGCTAAGTACTTCTTCTTCTTCGTCACTTCTTGAGCAAATCCTTTGCTTACACCATCAAAGAGGGCGTTCAAGAGTGCGTCCATGACATCCTGAGGAGGATCAGGCAATGAGGAGATGAAAGCTTTGACCTCGCTTATGGTTGAGCCTTTCTTCAGATACTCTTTCATCACCTGCACGAGCTTCTTGGGCGACTTCTTCTCCTCCTCTTCTTTTAAAGAGACCATCACCATTTCAGCAGTTGCAGCACTCAGCTGTTCCTTCATTCTCTTCTCAGCTGCTTCTCTAGAAGTATCGGTTTGCCACTGGATACCATCATCATCGTCTTCATCATCGTCTTCATCATCTGCACTCTCATCATCACGCTTTGGGCTGATATCCTCATCAGAAGTATGATTCTTGGACATACTAGAAGAAGCCTCCTTCCCGTTGGAAGGTGCTTTCTTCTTGAGCTTCTTCTGCGCCTCATCAGCTGCTTCACCTTCCTTAAGCCTCTCCTTCTCAGCTCTCCTCATAGCCTTCTTATCCTTTCCCCCCTTCTTCGCCTCCAGTGGGTTCTTCAGAATAAACGTCGTCAGTTTATCCCTCATGTCAACCTCAGAGATAAACCCACAAGCAGCGCACTTGAGATTCACCATCTGCGCCTTGGTAATAACAATCTCAGTCTCAGGGTTCCCACATCCATAGCACTGGACATACCTCTTAATAAAAACCTCAAGAAGCCCAGCAAGCTTAGACGTGCTGTGAGCTCCATTCACAAGCGAAGTCCCGGTCTTCTCGTCAAACTTGGACTGCGCTCCAAGCTCACAACCAAAGTACTTGGTCGTGTAAGAAGCAGGCCTCCCCAGGGCCTTTGCAATCTCGACGTTGTTGACAATGTTGGTCTTGATGCCGTTACCTTTGCCTTCAATCTTGGTAACCATCTTGGGCATCTTGTACCTGTAAAAGGCATCGTTGCGGTTGGACGCACCAATGTTCTGCAGCGCCATGTTTAAGTTTAGTCAGAGAGAGGAGGGGGAGTCTCGGGTTTGAAGATGCGTGAGCCTAAAGAGCTTGTGGTAGTACGTAGCTCCGGATGCAGGAGAGTAGTTTCCACGCAACCAGATTGACAGCAAAACGGTGAAATCTTGTCAGACATAAAAGAAAGCTTCAAACTTTCCACTTGCAGGGGATCGAAACTGTTACCTCCTGTAAGCAAAACACGCTGAAAGTAACAAAGGAACCGATGAATCAGACAAGTTGCAACAAATCTCACACAAAAGATCAAAACAATCTCACGAATCAAATATCTTACTTCGGGGATTACTTAATACTATCCGAGAGTATACAATCCTACAATCAATCATTGGCTCAAGAGACAAGACCAAATACCTCTAAGAACAGATCACATAAGAGGATTGAAACCATAATAACATCGACAACAACAAAACTCGAAATAGATCCCTACCACGCGCAAGGATCTGGAGACACACCTCTGTTCTTAGAAGACGACGAGAGAATCGAAGATGAAGAATCAAAGCTAAAAGTCAATAAGACGGATGATGAAGATTTGGTGGAGAGAGGCGTTTGTTTATATACGATGGAGAAATTAGGGTTAAACTTTATGAATATGGAAGAAGTCCCAATTCTTTTTTTTTTTTCTAACGGGGAAGTCCCAATTCTTATGTTTCCTTTTTCTATCACAAGTAATTATTTAATTAATTTCAGTTTATTAATAACTGAAATAAAAATCGAATTTATCTTGCAACGTGCCTTGTTTATATATCCAATCGTGTCGCCATTTTATACCTTTTGAAAAAACAATTGTAGACCAAATAAAATCAGACTTTCTTTTAAATTTATAGATAGTTTATAAATCGAAATTTATTATAATTTTCCTTTTAAATACATTAAAAATAAGAGTATTGTATATATAAATAGCTAAAACATTAAGCCTAGTGGTACTTTTTTTTTTGGTAAAAATGTAAAGATTACCAAACTTTTAAATTTTCGACGGAATTACAGGGAATGACAAAAAACAGAGAAAAGAAAAAGATCTAAACACAAACTCAAGCAAGTCATAACAGGGGCATACACAACAACCAAGCGCTATCCAGCGGCTTCGACTAAGTCGACCTGCTGCTTGCCGCAAAAAGATGAGCCAAGTTCAACCGAGAATCGGAACCCGGTAATTTTGGCCTCCCCGATGAATCCGCTCTTAAAGATAATGACTCACCTAAGAAAAGCTCGCCGAAGACCTCATAGTACCTGCACACAGGAATAGACAACCACAGTAGCGGCCTAGCACACCCACGATAACCAACCCGAGCATTTATTAGGCCTGTAGGCAACCCGAACACGATGCCGCTCCGAGCAAAAACGGGCCGCAACCTCCGTACTCCCTGATCTGAACCCAACCTGCACACAATTGTCTCGCACACCACCACCAAAAACTCAAGCGAACCTTAGTGATGCTGGGATGCGAGCGAAGACCAAACGTAATAACGCGGTGGCGAAAGAAACGAGCGCCACCACTACGCTTGTAGTCGCCGAGAACCGACAAACTGAAACTGGAGCTGCTAGACGCCTTCATTCGCCACAGCAAAGGTATGAATAAGAACGAGGGCACACTCCTAGTGAGACAAAATCCTACGGAGCTCAACAAATCAGGAAACCTAGAAGAGAAAGTCCGAAGTGTAGAGGCCAATACAAACGGTCACTGAGCGGCATAGACGACCGCCCGTTAAAACCGCTGACAAAGCCGACGCGAGCCAGACTGAACTCAAGCACCACCACCTTCGTACTCAAGCACACGACACGCCACCGTGGTAGCGAAACCGACCGGTGCACACAACAGCTAAGGAGAGAGGCACCCAGTGCTTGACGTCACCGTCGAGAGCTGAGAGAAACCATCCAGAGCCGATTGACCTCCTGGAACCGAGGTGGAGATCCACCGAAGCCTTGAAGGAGCCAAACCTTTCTTCCTCCTCACGAACAGAGACGATCGGACGAGATCTGAGAGAGAAAATTAACCTCGATCCTGAGCCCAAAAAGCCGACTGCAGTCTTCGTCCACCGCTCACCCTTCTCGCCAAAGTCCCAGAGAAAGCAAAGAGGCCACCGGAGCAGCATCTCCTCTGCAGCGGAGCCCTCTCCGGAACCAAACCCTAGCCAAGGACGTCGTGCATATCGAAGGAGAGTGAGACAGACGAAGCGGCAGCAAAACGAGGAAACTGAAACTAAAACGGTGTGGCCTCCGGCGCCGGCACGCGCGCGCACGCGCCACTAGACGCCGGGGGAGAATTCAGATTTCGATTTGGACGTGAGAGAGAAAGTCGGGGAGGAGAGAGAAGCAGGGATGTCCAAAAAGAATCAAGCCTAGTGGTACTTATTTCTACTTTTTATCCCTTTTTGTATCTTTTGACTTTATGTCTTAAAAAGTTAAGTAAAAATTTAGCATAAGAAAAAATAATAAAACTAATTAATTTATAACAATCATTTATTACGACTATTATTATTGCGATCTAATACTACATATAACAAAAAGAGAAATTTCTTAGAATATATTTTTTTTCAGAAAAATAACCTTTAAAAAAATGACTAGAATAAATTTTATTAAATAATAAATATATATTTATATCCTAGGGTTAACTAATGTAGACTAAGTGTTCAAAGTTAAGGGTGAGCTTTGAGAATGAGTTTCAAATTTAAAAAAATGAAAAATTAAAATTAAAATTTTCAAAATAAAAATAGATTATTTTAGTCATTTTCTTCCTTGAAAATTATTTTTGTGAAAAAAAAATTTAAAATGGCTATTTGGGAAAATTGCCTTAATTTACGATTGCTTGTAGGAAGATGCTTATGTTACTTTTCTTTTTTTTTGACGAGAAATCTTTTGTATAAGATGCACAATATGACCTTACCAATTTCACTTATGAAATATTAACATTCCTAGCAAAAAAATGCTTATGTTATGCGACTATCAAAATGTTAAAAAAAAACACTATATTATTAGTAGGAAATAAAATTTGCAGAATGTTTGAAGTAATTATAAAATTTGTTTGAGAATTTACAAATAGAAGAAACAATCAGCTAGGCTTTTGGTTATAGAAAGTCACAAACAGATTATTTAGAGAACTTTAGAACCAACAACGTATTAGAAGAGTAGTTATGAAATCTCTTCTCGGTAAGCTCATAAATTGTATGTTATGCAGGCGGAAACAAAAGTCAAACGGTTTCAGTTGTCTTGATGATACACATGACTAGGAGGAGAAAAAAAAAAGAGGTTGGAAAGTTGGATTGTCTAAATCAGATATTTTAGATTATTTATTAAAAATAACAATGAGCATAACTTATATAAATAATGATGATATTTGTCAATATCTTTTTTTTTGTCAATTTGTCGATATCTCATGAATTATAATTAACACATTTAAAATTAAATAAATATCAATAATGAAATTCGCAATTAAGATCTTATGAATTATAATTATTTTATGCGTGTGAAACACGTTCTATAATTAAAGTAATTATTATCATATTTGCTTACGAATCCGATTTGTTACGGAAGTAGTTACGCTTCTGAATCCGAGTTGGCGTTGGAATATACGCTTGGCTTTGGTTATAAAAACAGATTCAATTATTAGATGAACAACAAAACTATTAGCAGGGCGTAATTATGAAAGGTCGTCGTCTCGGTAGTCTCAAGCTTTACAAGTTTGATGTGCCTTATGAATCTGATGTCGGTGTTATAGTAGTAAGTCATGGAGCCATAGAAGTAGCTATGCGGATTCCATTGACAAAATACACAGGAAAAAGACAAGGAAGAGGATCAAAAGCTGGATTGTCCAAATCGTTCTTAGGTCAGATCCGTGGGTTCTTCATTGGGCGCGAAGATTCCAACTTACTTAATCAGATCTTTGACTACATAGTCTCCAACTTTTGTTTCAAGGATCTTAGTATGGTACCTCCAGCATGTCCGGTCCTCGTCTTTCACTTACAAACTAGAGAGTTTGGTCAAGATCATCATGTCCCTGAGATTATCGACATGACAGAATTAACAAGCATTCTTTTAAACACATTGGGAACCGGACATTCTGTCATGGCCGATGAAGATGCAATAAACAGATGTGTACCAATTGCTCCACCAGCGACGGAGATCCTGGATTGTTACCGAAGTTTTGAATCTTGTAGTCTTTGTGAGAAAGGGTATCCAGAAGAAGGTGAGATTGTTCATAAAACAACATGCAATCACATCTTTCACGGGACTTGTATCTCTCGTTACTTGCTGCGCATTCCTCATTGTCCTGTTTGCACCACTCACTTGCCACCTGTCGACATCCGAACTCTCCTATTCTCTTAAGATTTGGTGGTTTTTATATTTGCTGCGGTTCTAACGAATTTGTAATTAAGTATAGTATTTAGGTCATTATTATCTAAGTGAAAACATCAAACATACCAGGCTTCTATTAACATATCTTGTAGCTTATGCATTACTTCCTGAGTCAGATTCTCTGATCCGGATCAATTGTCAATGGTTGGTCATCGTTTTTTTGTTTGTTTCATTTGATTTCACAACTTGAACCTTGAAGAAAGCTTATACTAATTGGAATAGTGTACGGTCGCCTTATCCAGCCTTCTAGATTCTTTTGTTGAATAGGTTCTGATTCAAGAAACTGAATCGTAGGGCTCACGTTGCTGCTAACATTTTCTGTTTTGATGGTTTCACTGGCTTTCACAACTTACACCTTGAAGAAAACATACACCAGGTAGGGCTGTGATATTAGGGATATATATCCCACATCGGGAATTCTAAAGTACATTAAGTAATATATAAAGGGTTAGGGTCAATCCACTAATAACCAATTGATTTTAAGTTGGAAGCCCATAACTAAACCCAAATCTAACATGGTATCAAAACCCAGATTCTAAATACCCTAAACTCCTAACTAAAAATTAAAATTAACCCTTCTGACCGGGTATAAAGGTTGTATTAAACTCGCTCGGCCGAGTATAAATGTCCTAAAGTTCCGAGATTTCTGGCCGATAAGAGTCATCATCTCGAGGAGGGGTATTACGGATATATATCTCACATCGGGAATTCTAAGGGACATTAAGTAATATATAAAGGGTTAGAGCCAATCCACTAATTACAAAATTGGTTTTAAGTTGGAAAAACATAATTAAACTCGAATCTATCGGTGTACAATGGGCTTATTCTGGAAATATTAGAATCCCAAGATAAACTGCATATTTTTTTCATTCACATCATTTGAATAAGAAACCTAGCAAACCTTCATTCTATGTGTATTTTCATTAACAAACAAAAAATAAATAAGAAAAGAAAAGATATTGTTGCCGTTGTTCACGTCATTGTTAGTAAAAAGAGGAGCATTATATAGCTTAGAAAAATGCAAAAAAAAAAAAAAAAAAAAACGCTTTTGGTCTCAGTGGAGATAAATATTACATTAAATTTTTGTATTAACCACAAAATTAATTCAGAAAATTAAAGAGAATTGTTAGCTTGGTGACAAGACTAATTTTTAACAAGAATTAATGACTTTTGACCAAGTTTATTCTCTAAAAGATTTGTCTATTTTCATAATCAATTTTTTTTTGTTTATATAGTGATCAATTACATAGAATAAAACTTTGATCAATTACATGATCCATGTACCCGAACCATAATCTAAACCGAACTCAAATCCGAGTTTACATTGACTCAACTTGGTGCGGCTACTTGGTTTAGTATAAGTTCACATTTCTCTATGATTGTCTAAGGTTATCAACTTTGTTAGACTTCTCCACACTGTCCATTTTGTGCTGCTAAATCAACAATTTTCATGCGAACATTTCTCGTTCAAACAAACTTCAATTTTAACATATGTATTAAAAATTGAGCTCCAAGACCTTAGACCGGGGAGACGAATCCAACGTCCGTTCAAAGCTGTTTCTCTTGTTACCACCGACATATGTGAAGAAGTTGAGTGGGGCGTGGAGTTTCACCGGATTGTTAGTGAACATGTCCATCTCTCTAAGTAATCCTCCACGAGGTACTGTTTGTTGTAAATTGATATGATCGTGAACCCATTGAATGATTTGAGCCTCCATGTTATGGGCCTGAGTCGGGTCACACCCAAATAGTAAATTTGCGGCCCGGGTTTGGACAATTAAAAATCCCAAAAGATAGCGGGTCTCTCGGGATCAAGCAATGAGGCTTGCGGGTATATGAAGTAAATGCGGGTTTGTGGGATAAAAAGTTTCTTCATGGGTTGAAATTTCTGGTTGTTATTGTGATTATCTGATAATCGATCTTTCAGATTTAGTGGCTTGTTCAATTTGAATTTTCTTCGCGTTAAAGAAATTGAAAAATCTATAACTGAAAAATCTTGCTCAATGGAGAAACTTTTTTAGAATTTGTATATCAATCAATCAAAATATTATTAAAACATAAGCACAAAGTTGGACCCAACTACATTCTAGGTGAAATATTTTAAAAAACTATACTATATAATTAATATGTCAATTACGTTATTATTTAGTCTAACACATTTATATCTATAACAAAATCACCCTACGATCTTGTCTTATTATTTATGGTAAGCGATTAAATGAATTTATTATTGATGATAGCATTTTTAAAATTAACATTTGTTACGGTAGTCGTAAAAAAAACATTTGTTATGGTAATACTTTAATACACCCTAATTTATGGGAATGTAGTTGTATCGTAATACATCCCCTATATATTATTTGAGAAGCACCACAACTTCTTTTTGTAGCCACATGTCATCACTAGAATAATTCTTAGAATCATTAGAGAAATATGTTGGTCTATCTAATTATATAATAAGTTTTTTATTAAACTAACAATAAATTCATCATTAATGTACTTTATTATTTCTTTAAATAAAATTTACGGAATTGTCTAATGTGGCTAAAGTATATATGGCAATTAATAATTTTGAATAATAAAGATTTGATAAAAAAGTGTATCTTCTATCATATTTGTTTAATTTTAAACTATTAAATAAATTAAACAACCACAATAACCATATAATAAAAATTTAGATTTTTATGTATATGTTATATTTTGAATTTTTACAAACGGCTATAAATTACTAAAACTGTTAAAAGTCTCACATTCAAATTTTATGATCCATGGTTTAAAATTTTTGTTATGACAAAATACAAATGAAAACAAAAATTATATAAGTAAAAAGTTTAATTTAATTAATTATTAAGATTAATATATATATCGTTTTAAATTAAACTATAAACCACATAAAATACAATATTTTAGTTTCAAAATTTACTTTGAACAATTTTTTTGATAAAAGTTTTGAACGATCATTGGCAACTTATTTTTTTTTTAATTATAAATTACTAAAACTATTAATCCCACAATGAAAATTTTGTTATCAGTAATTTAATTTTTTTTTATAAAAGATACAAATGATCAAAAAAACTATATTAGTAGAAATCATCATTTAATAGATATTAATATTAAAAATATACTAAAATATATTATCTATGTTAGTATCATTTAAATTTAATAACATATCCTATCAAATATAAAAAAGATATTTTTTGGATTAATAAAATTGATTTATATGTTCGCACCAATTTAATTATATATTTAATAGTTACTGACTTTTAATTATTTAATATATATTTATTATTTTATAATATGTAAAAATATTTAATACGTAAAATAATTTATATATATAATGTTGATCCTGCGCAAGGCGCATGTCTTAACCTAGTTAATAAATATTTTCCATGTCACTTTTTTTATAGTATTTATATTTGTTGATTTGGTGTTTAGTCGACATGGTAGCTTATACTATAATTTTCAAATAATATTAATGTTTAATAAAATGTTTATATGTTATTTAAAGACTTCGTATTGGTCGACGGTGATACATGTTTCACTGTACTACATTAGTTTTAATAACATTGATGTCTTTTCTTCACACATGTGGATAAAAATTTGTATGTTACTTTGTAGATTTTATATTTATCAGATTTTGTATGGGTCTTTTACTGGATCAACCAGTGATTAATGGTAGTTTTTAATGAGAGATGAAAATTTCAAGCCAATTAACAATTTAATAATTGAAGAAACAAATTAATAGTATTAGCATAATTGTTATTTTTATTCCTTCAAACCACGAAATGATTAAGAAATAGAAATTGGAATCAGTTAAATTTGACTAAATAGTGATGATGATCATAATGATTTACAATAAATTGTCAGCATTGAAAATATAACGAAAATTGATTTTTTATGGCTTACGGATTAATGGTAGTTTTTTTTTATTTTCACCGGGATTTATCAAGTTTTTAATTACAGATTTTTTATTGAATTTAAACCGGATAATATACAGTTCACCAGATTGTCGGTTCAACCACATGTCTGGGTTATATATGAAAACAATGAATAAAACTAAAAAAACAAATTTAATTATTTTTGTAACATGAATATGTAGATAAAAATTCAAAAGTATTTAATACCAACTAATATTGTTTTATCTAAAGCAGCTAAAACTTTTTATTTTTTTTTACTTCCATGAACGACTCAGATACATCGAACCAGGTCACTTAGTCTCTTATTACTGGGTAGTTATATCAGCTGGTGCAGGGAGAACTTGTTTGAGGAAATGCTCCAAGAGACAGATAGCAGCAGTTAAGAGAACCTCACATTCTTCAGCAAGCTAACAGGGAATGTTCTCAGCCAGACCTAATTGTGTATATGCAACTCTCTCGTTCTGTTCACCAAAAAGATCAATGGATACCAGTTTGGATCTGATTTTTTTATCTTCTAAGTATAACATTTGTTTTATTAACCAATTTATAGTCCGGTCTGAATTGTTTGGGTTCATGCTAGATTCTTGAAACCCTTCATGAAGTAAGTCATTTTCCATCTTATATGGATACAATAGTTTCTAAGAAAAATTGTATATGAACTAATTATATATGAGAGAAAAATATTGAGAAACAAATACTATTGCTCTGAACAGATTAGAGCACTTCCATTAATGACTAAATAGTAGTTACCTATTGATATCTCATCAGAAAAAAAACTACCATCATATGTGTGTGTATACGAGGTGTTTAATTTTGTCTAAACATTAAATTCTAATCAAACAACTATTCTTACTAAACGATCAAGTAGTTTAATGAATCCTTAATGAGTGGAAACAGAAAAGGCCTGAGGCCCATTATGATACGATAATGTGGATGAGAAAACGGTTGCGTCTTGGAATCTAACCGTGACTTGAGTTTATAAACAAAAACGACTTTTTGTTTTCGTATACAAGCAATAGCTCGGAGCTCTCTCCGGCAAACGCAAACACCGTGACCTCATCTGCTTATCTCCGGTACTTTTACCTTTCTCGCCTTCTCCGCATCCGTCAATCTATTGTACTGTTGAAATTTCGCCATTTTGTTCTCGAAATTTTCTAGATAAGATTCGCTGTAGAAGAAGTATCCGATCTTCCATTTCGGGGGAGAGATCCATCTTAGATTCCTGATTAGGATTCCATTAGAGCGAAGATCATGAATCGTTGTTTGTATGGTGACGAACATTGAACTGTATGATTCGTCTCGATCTTTTATGAAAAGATCTGCGTTGCTGCCACTTGATGAATGCTGTGTGAATTATTGATTTTGAAATTGCCAGAATCACTACTTCAGATCTGGAATTTCGCATTGTCTTTGGATCTAATCGTGTGTTTTGAGTAGAAAGTAAAGTGTAGTCGTCGTCTTATAGCTTACGCATGACTTTCCTGAGTCAGATTCTCGGATCCGTGATGAACATTAATTAATATTAGTGCGTTGTTCGAACATTGAACTGTATGATTCTGTCTCTTATACTAATATGCAGATCAAAACGCTGCGTTTAGCATTGATGATCTGATCTGCGTATAAAGTGTAGTCATATAGCGTATGCATTACTTGGTGAGTCAGATTCTCGGATCCGGATCTGTGGTCAATGGCTGATCATTGCTCTTTTCTTATGTATTGAACCTTGAAGAAAGCTTACACTAAGTATCATTATGTATGATGGAGCTTATTCACATGGTCTCTTGTGTTGAATAGGTTTTGATTGATCACGAATGGGGAAAATCAAGAAACTGAATCGTAGGGCTCACGTTTCTGCTCCTTATCCATCACCACCGTCTTGTTGCAAGAAACAATGGTCAGGCTCAACTTGCCCAGTATGTTTGGAGTCTCCACACAACGCTGTTCTTCTCCTCTGTTCGTCTTATCACCAAGGATGCCGTCCTTACATGTGCGCTACAAGCAGCCGCTTCGCCAACTGCCTTGACCAGTACAGGAAATCTTACGGAAACTCGGAACAGGCCCAGCTTCTCTGTCCGCTGTGCAGAGGTCAAGTGAAAGGCTGGACCGTTGTGGAAGACGCACGGGTTCATTTCAACTCCAAGAGACGGACTTGTATGCAGGAGACCTGTTCCTTTGTAGGAAACTTCAAGAAGCTCAAGAAACACATGAAGGAGAAACACCCGCATGCTTGCCCTAGGGCCATTGATCCAGCTCTTGAGACCAAATGGAAGAGGCTGGAGAGGGAGAGAGACAGAAGAGACGTGATAAGCACGGTTATGTCGTCGACTCCAGGTGCTGTTGTGTTGGGAGATTATGTCATAGAGCCGCGTAGAGGAGCTGCTAATGATGAAGAAGAAGATTACAGTTCAGATGATTCTCTGAGCGACGGTGTACCGGAGTTAGATTCATGGCGAGGACAAAACCATCATATTAGGTTTATCGATATGGATGCAAGCGACTTAGCATCATCTTCCAGATCCCATGCTTCTCCACGCAGTTTACTCTTGCCACGGAACCAGAGAGGCGACAATAGAGGTCGGTAACTTTATTTTAACCGAAGCAGTATAAAAGGCTAACATGACCAGTCAATTAGCCACATAGAGGGAATTGAAAAAAAAAATTCACAGTATTGTCCCTTTAATTTTAATTTTATTTTCATGTAAATTATGTACTGTCTGTAATTGTATTATTGTTTCTGCATTGTTGTACACTAGTGAGGCATGATCTCTTATGCCTTTTTCCATTTTTTATATAATTTTTATGTATTGATTTGATTTTCATCTAGCTTAAGTTATGGAAGAAAAAATGTTGCGGAAAAAAAGGGAGGTATCACTCCTCACTGTCAACTTTGGACAATATCTGTTTCTTGATTCTTGTTTTGTCTTCATGAGTATCTTCTACTTCGTACGCCGCCGCGTGATAAGTAACCCTCCGACCACAAGTTTAAGCTTTTATCTTCGTTCAGAAAACAAGATGCAATAAGGTAGTTTCAACTTTCAACTTGACAAGTTGTATAAAGAGAAGATAAATTGAAAGTTTGAAACGAGAGTGTAGTACCCGAAGATCTCAACCGTAAGCGTTGCTCGTTAGCACACTAATATATAGGTCTACTGGGCTTGTGGGCTTATAGTAACAAATACTATCTTGCACTGTATTTATTAGGCATAGATATTCATATGTATTTCCCCCGATAAAGAACATTTTTTTTAACACTAGATACTGCATAGTACACGTTACATCATTGACTACCTGCGACATATGCGATATTGATAAACAGTTCCACGGATAATGATTCCACGATGAACCTCTTTCCAAAACATGGTTTTGCATGTAAGATATACTCGTCAAGCTCAATCCAAAACAGACGACCACAACGAACGGTTCTACCTATAGTACTCTAGAACTTTTAAAAGATTGTATCCTATGATACGAAAGAAACTACATAGTTTGGAATTCGATTCCCAGAGCTAATGTAGAAGCCTTTAAACTTTAACCATTAAACATTGGTGCTTCCACGACAAATAACACTTATATAACCAAATCAAACCTAAATCATCGCATATTGCCTATTGCCTATTGCCTATTGCCTAATGACTAATATTCATTTTTATTTGTCCCAACAAATAACACTTATGAAACCAAATCAAACTCTAACCCTTAATCATTGCATATTGCCTAATGACGAATTTTGCAATTTGTTTGATTTGCTATAGTTTAAGATATGCAGTACATATACTATACAAAATAAAGAGTAGAAAATGTTATAAAAATGCTGACAAGAATCTCACAATTATCCATTATAAGGAAGAAAAAAACTACGATAATTTGACTAACAACAATATTCCAAATATATGAGATTATAGTAAAAACTGCATCTTTATGGTTGAATGAATAAGCAAAAAAAATGATTGTAATCTCTTGGACCACTGCTTTAAAACCATCACGGGTTAGTTCTAATTCTTTTCCATAAAACTAAAATACTTTAACTACTTGATAGTGCTTTAGTTGATTATTTAAGTAATAATAATAATTAGTGTGGCATATTTCCACTTCATAGTCTTCGGTCTTCACTCTTCACAATAGCAAGAATTTAAATTAGAAACAAAAAGGGCAATAAACCAAAAAAAAAATCAGATAGAAAAGGGAATATCCAGGGGAGGCGATATGCGTAAATATGACCCTTGCCATTGCGAAATGTGAATGTTATATCGCTTCTGCTCTGATTTGCATGCAGACATTTTATTATTTTGTAAAATATTTTAATAACTTTTCTGAACATGCCAAAGCTTTGGATGTATTATGTATCTATCTATATATATGAAATGTTCGCTTCTCTCCTCCCGTGAAGCCACGTCATCAAGTCGTGCGTTATGGAAGTGACACGTGTCCTATTTTATATTTGGAGCCAAAATAAATGAATGCAGTCAGGGGTAATCGAACCCAGCACCTCTAACACTGGTAATTTCTCTTAGAACCACTACGCTGAAGTCATTTTTTATAAATATGTGGCCGCGAAAATACTTATTATCGTGTTGGCTGGAAGCCCATGCTTCTTCTGCTTGTGGCCAGGGCCGACACTGAACTGACGTCAAGATGAAGATCGTGAAGTTAAAAACTTTGCTCCAAACAGTTTTGCAATGTTTCCAACCTTTATAACTTGATGCATATAATATATATCAAAATACATTTGTTGTACACGTTTTTATTAGTTTTGCTTTTAAAAGAAGATATTTACAGTTATAAATGTTTTGTGCCAGTGAAGTAATGGTCGAAAAACCTCTATATATATGTCATTTTAAAATAACACTCAACTTCTATATATAGTCAATACATATGTCCATGTTATATTATAGACTAAATATTTTCTCTTTTAAAAATATAGAAAACAGTTTTTTTAGTTTACAAGCAAATGTTGTAGAGCAAGTATGCATTATACAAAATAATATATATTTAAAATCCATACGCAAAAACATAAAAGTTGTTATAGGCCTCTTTCTGACACATGCACACTCCACTATGAATAAGAATTAAAAAGAAAAAACATTATTGTCATCAAACTTTATCACAAATCCACATTTGTACATCTATAATTATGAGTTGGACAATTAGTTAATTTGATACAATACCAAAGCAAGAATAATCGAAAAACAACTATACCATCGCATACTAATAAGTAACACATAACAGATAACCAAGTTTTTGAATCTTAAAACAAATTTCAACCAGAACATTTAGTGAATATCAAATTAACTAATATCCCGCCCGTAGGGTGGACCGACCCTAGTTTATGTATATAACCATGTGCGTTTAGGGCGGTAAATTCACCCGAAAACTTTGGGCTTACAACCATGCTTTAATGCGACTGCAGTCTGTACCATTGCAAATTAACTACTAACCAATTTTATAAATATTAACATCTAAAGAATAATACAAAAATAAACTTGCTTGTATTACTATTAGACCATCACTCATTTAATTTGTCTCTAGCATTTTCACTGCTTATGGTGAATATACCAACTACATTTACTACAATGTATGTGGCACATTGTTTCAATCGCCCAAACCGTTGTTATTCTTTTACTAGTATTTTAAATAAGGTTTGAAATATTTGTATCTGAATATTGTTTGTCTAGATTGAACTTTATCAATCTAGGATATTCCATTATAGGATGTTTCCTAATCCACCACTGCACTGATTTTATTTCATTTCCAAAACCCAGCTCGAAATTACTTCACTGAACTAAAAAAAAAAAATTAATATAGACCAATGACACTTATCTATCTCCAAACCTTATTTTTCCGCGACCACAAATTGAAATGGAAAATTTGATCTAATAACCCAAAACATTATAATTCATCAAATGACCATAACAACTAAATGGCTATGATACTCTATATCTATTATGTATTAATTGATATTATACCCCCTCTGTATAAGCAAGTGTAGCAGTTTTGTTTTTTCTTTATTTTTTTTAATTGTAAATGTTTTCCCTCTAATCTTATTCATCTTCTAGCTTCTTAAAAAGCTTATTCAAATTTATAAATTACTCATAAAAATATAGATTTTAATGTGTTTTGAACATTTTAAAACAAATATATATTTTGTAACATTTGATATATTATGTTACATTAAGAAAATCAAGTTATAAATTCTATATATATAGTAAATTCATATAATATAGTATCATTTCTACTTCAAATAATACTCCATACTTAAACACATATATTAAAGAATTTGATATGAATTAATCTGTCTAGAGTTTCACGAACGAGCTACCGAGAGATAGGCACCCTCAAACCTAGAAGCTACGGCTCCTGCAGCTTCTGGACACCCAACTAGCACAGACTAACCCGAAGAATCCAAGCACAAAACAACCAAGAAACCCGACAGATGCCACCTCTGACGGCACGAGAGAAATCCTCCAAACCCAAACCGTTGTGACTGTCTACACCCATTGAAAAACTCATATAGAGAAAACATACCGCACATAAGCTAACCCTCCGGAAACAAACATGCAGGATAAAAGGCATACCGCAAACCAAGTACCACATTTCTAACTCTTCATTCTTTTGGACCAAGTCCTCTACATTCTCTTCTTCTTCCTCCTCTTTACTTTTCAATTATTCATTTCTTTTTCCTTTGCTCTTCTACTTCCTCACTCCTTCTCTTTTTTCTTCCTCTTTCTCCTCTTTCTCTTTCTCCATTTCTTCTTTTTGTTCTTCCTTACTCACTCCTCACTGTTCACTTTTCACTCCTCTGTACTATTGTTATTGTTATAATATTAAGAAAATCAAATTATTTTCTATAATTACATTTCTGTTCAAACAATGTATCATATATCGATACAATAAATTACGTTGTTGTATTTCTTATATACATGCAAACGCGCGAAAAAATAGTGCATTGTCTCTTTGTGTCACAGATTGACACAGTTCCCGAGATATAGCTATTTTGTTAATTTATTTTGTATAATGGCTATAACACAAATTAACCCAATTGAAATTGTCGACATCTTCTCGGCATCACTAGACGGAAGCGTCGGCTTCGAAGGCTCTCCTGCACCTCTCCTTTTTAGTTCTTTCTTCTTTCTTTATCTCAACTTTTGATATGTTGAAGATCTGTAGGGTGTTGTTTCGGTGATGGCTCCACTCGAGAAGAATCTAGATTCACCGGTTTTCTATGCTCTTTGGCGTCGATGTGAGATTGGTTAGACAGTGGCAGCAGTAGAGGTCGGTGTTTTAGGGTTGTCGAGTGGATCTCTTTTTTTCGTTAGGTTTTGTGCCACTTTCAGATTCAATGCGTGTGGGGAAGGAGTGAAGGCTCTTCTCACAGATCCATGTTGCTTTTAGTCGGTTATGCAAATCCGGTTGGTTTGTTGTTAAGATAGGTATCAATTGCTGGGTTTTTGTCATGTCTTTGGTGTCTCGGTTTGACGGACTCATCAAACTGATGACGGGTGAACGTTGGAGGATTCCTATACCTTAGCGATGCGTTCTTGGAGTGTCTTACCAGCATGTGTTAGTGCCTCTGACGACAGTGAATATTGAAATGAAGAGTGGTTTTACGTTGTGATCATCTACGGCCAATTCGTGCATGTGGTCTTTCTCATCTTCGATCTCCTTACTCGGCCTCATATCCAAATCTCAGCTTGAGCTAATGACGACTATATCTGCTGCTGGTGAGCTACTCGTTTTATTGAGGTTTATTAATTTATAATAGTTGTTGGAGCTAATTTTGGTGCGACGAAGTTACTCCATCCTTTGGTTATCAAAGGTGGCAAATGGCGAAGAAATTGGTGGCTTCAGGTGACCTTATAGGCCTCAGCTTTCCTTTGGTGACTCCATTTGGCCGAAGCAACATATCTCAGCGTCATTGGTTAATGATTGTTTTTGGTGGTATTGCTTATTTATCTCCTTTGTGCAAGTCATTATGGGTTTTCTGAAGGTTATGCATGTCTTTTCTCAACCCGGTTGTATTAATAAATTCAAAGCTTCAATGTGGCAGTGGTATCACCTGTAAGGAGAAATCAGAATTTTAGTACTCCTGTCCCGATTAATCAAGACCGGCCAATGACCATGATATTGGATCTGGAGTTATAACAACCAAGTAGTCTATGTATCATTCGTTATTGTTGGATCTGGAGTTGCGAAGTGATTTATGTGTATGTTCTTCGGAATTGTAGCAAGTCTTAGATTGTACGAATTTTATTTGAATCACCATTATATTTTGATGTTATTGTCTTTTTGGAGATAAACAATGAAATCACAGCTAAAGAAAAATTTCCATATAGGACAAAATAGAACAAATTTATAAAAAAGATGAAAATGTCGTGAAACAATAGATTTAGAGCTGAATGTTTTTCTCTTTCATTAATGAATAAGTGTTCCCTTTATATAGGAGATTACAAGATAAGTAAAAAGGAAAGTATCCAAAACCTAAACCAACTATGATTTAAGATAGACTACTAATACATAATATGGAAAGACTACAAAGAAAGGAAATCCTAATCATACAAAGAAAATGAAACATAATAATGTGGCCGCCTCTCTCTCTCCTCAATAGGCCGACTCTCTCTCCTCTCTCTCTCTCCTGCGGATGGGCCAGTTTATGATCGGTCAGGTTATGGACATCCATCAATTGTTTTATAACACTCCCCCCTGGATGCCATAACCATACAGAGTTTGTAATACGCTTAATGTTGCCTCATTAAAACTTTATCATGAAAAACCCAGTGGGACAAAAACATGATGAAGGAAAAAGAGTACAACACGTACTACTCCCCCTGATGAGAACCTCAGTGGAGGTCTTTCAGCCTACGCATCCAAATCTGATGCGTGAGCTTCCTGAATGTATAGGTCGGAAGTGCCTTAGTAAATAAATTGGCCGAGTTATCACTAGACCGTACTTGGATCACTTTGACCTCTCCGGTCTTTTGCAAAATCGTGGGTAAAGAAGAACTTAGGCAAAATATGTTTTGTCATATCCCCTTTGATATAACCATCTTTGAGTTGAGCAATGCAAGCCGCATTGTCCTCGAAGATAATGGTTGGCTCTTTGCACTCGACCATCCCACAGTCTGATCGGATATGTTGGGTCATCGACCTCAACCAAACGACCTCGCGGCTGGCCTCATGAATGACTAGTATTTCCGAATGATTGGATGATGTGGCCGCGATGGTCTGTTTCATGGAACGCCATGATATGGCCGTACCTCCATGTGTAAAGACATATCCTGTCTGTGATCGAGCTTGATGTGGATCTGATAAATATTCAGCATCAGCAAAGCCAACTAAACCATCCTTATTATGGTTAGTATAAAACATACCCAAGTCTTTCGTTCCTTGTAGGTAACGAAGAACATGTTTGATCCCGTTCCAGTGCCTAAGGGTCGGACAAGAGCTGAACCTGGACAGGAGATTCACGGCAAAGGCTATATCAGGCCGTGTGTGAGTTGCCAAATACATCAAAGCTCCAATGGCCCTGCGGTAAGGCATTTCGGGACCAAGGACATCCTCATCGTCCATCTTGGGATGAAATGGGTCAGTGTCCAGGCCGAGTGATCTCACGACCATGGGACTGGTCAGAGGATGGCAATCGGCCATGTTAAACCTCTTGAGTACTTTTTCTGTGTATGCCTTCTGATGCACAAGGATACCATCACTTATGTACTCAAGCTGTAATCCCAAACAGAATTTTGTTTTCCCGAGATCTTTCATCTCAAATTATTTCTTAAGGTATTCAACCGTTTGGGAAATCTCACCAGAGGTTCCAAGGATGTTCAGATCATCAACATACACAGCTATGATCACGAACCCTTGATTTTCGAATTTCTTTATGAAAATACATGGACTGATAGGGTCATTTCTATATCCCTCTTTTACTAGGTACTCACTGAGTCTATTGTACCACATCTGTCCGGATTGTTTCAGTCCATAAAGAGATTTTTCCAACTTAATACAATGTTGGTCTCGAGAACTCTCTTTGTTTTTCAATTCAATACCCTCTGGGACTTTCATATAAATGTCATTATCCAGTGGTCCATAAAGGTATGCGGTTACAACATCCATTAACCGCAAATTCAGACTCTCCCTCAAGGCCAGACTTATCAAAAATCTGAAGGTCGTAGCATCCACCACAGGGGAGTATGTCTCATCATAATCTATTCCAGGTCTCTGTGAGAATCCTTGTGCAACAAGTCGGGCTTTATACCTCACGACTTCTCCTTTCTCATTTCTCTTTCTCACAAATACCCATTTGTATCCCACTGGTTTAATATCATGAGGTGTTCGGATTATTGGACCAAACACACCTCTCTTTCTCAGTGATTCTAACTCCACGTTTATGGCTTCTTTCCACTTAAGCCAATCTGATCTTTGCATGCATGCATATATAGATGTGGGTTCTTGATCCTCACACTACAAGAAAACACACCGAATTCCGACGGATCTTCCGACGGACACCAAGGTCGTCGGACATTTGCGACGGAATACTGACAAATTTCCGACCAAATCCAAAAAAATGAAGTCGTCGGAATTCCGTCGGCCATTTCCGACGGAATTCCGACGACATACGGTTCGTCGGAATTTTCCGACGACTTTTCGACGACATTCCGATAAAAAATGTAACCGTTGTAGTCGTCGGAAGTTCGTCGGTATATTCCGACGAAATTCCGACGACATTCCGATTAACAGCAAAGTCGTCGGAATTCCGTCGGTATTTTCCGACGGAATTCCGACGAACTATGTGACCGTTGCCGACAAATACATATGACCGTTGTATAGCCGTTTGGGATTGGACAATTCCGACGGAATTCCGACGGACTTCTTTACATCCGTCGGAATTTCGTCGGAAAGTCGTCGGAGGTCCGTAAGCAATTTCCTATAAATACAACCCCTCCTCATTCAACTCATTCACACTTCATTCTCTCTTCATTCTCTTTAGTCATAACAATTCCGTGAAAATCATGTCTTCAGAAGTTTATTATCGTTCGTGGATGGATAAACCTCATTTGGATCCGAACACCAATTTGCTTACGGAAGAATACGTTCAAGGGATTGGAGAATTCATGAGGCTTGTTCAACAGCAACCGGATGCAAAAAGTGGTATGTTAAGATGTCCCTGCTCTTCTTGCAATAATAATAAGGTTATAAAAGAATTTGATGTTTGGACTCATTTGTATATGAAAGGGTTTTCACGTAATTATAAAGTTTGGTACCTTCATGGGGAAACTGGTTATGAATATGGTAGTACTAGCGAACCTCAGCCTGTTAGTGAACCTCAGCCTGATATTAGGTTAGAAGAATCTAGAACGGATATAGATTATGGTGTAGGTACTGAGCAGATGGTACATGATCATTATAGAGGGGAAGAACCAAACCCCGAGTCTAGGAGATTTTTTGACATGTTGGATGCAGGAAAACAACCTTTGTATCAAAATTGTAGAGATGGTCATTCAGTCTTATCATCTGCAACTAGATTAATGGGTATTAAGACAGACTATAATTTGGCTGAAGAATGTATGGATGCGATTACTGATTTTGTCAAAGGTATTCTACCTGAGGATAACCTTGCACCGGGTTCATACTACGAGGTTCAGAAACTTGTTGCAGGTCTTCAACTACCGTATGAAGTGATAGATGTATGTATTGACAACTGCATGATCTACTGGAGAGCGGATGAGACACGGAATGTATGCAAATTTTGTGGGAAACCTCGTTATCAGGAGACGAGGGGAAGAGTTCCGATCCCATTCAAAAGAATGTGGTATTTGCCTTTGACGGAAAGATTGAAGAGGTTGTATCAGTGTGAGCGCACAGCAAAAGCAATGAGATGGCATGCAGAGCATTCCACAAATGGTGAGATTAGACATCCTTCAGATGCAAAGGCTTGGAAACATTTCCAGTCAACATATCCAGAATTTGCGGAAGAGAGAAGAAATGTTTATCTTGGATTATCTACTGATGGTTTCAGCCCATTTGGAAAGCATGGAAGGCAGTATTCTCTATGGCCAGTTATTGTGACACCGTACAACTTACGGCCGAGCTTGTGCATGCGACGAGAGTTTTTGTTTCTCTCAATTCTAGTCCCCGGGCCAGATCATCCTAAAAGATCACTAGATGTGTTTCTTCAACCACTAATATATGAGTTGCAACAACTATGGGCGCATGGTTTTGAGACATACGATGTTTCGCGCAAAGAAAACTTTCAGATGCGGGCAGTACTTATGTGGACAATAAGTGACTTTCCAGCATATGGTATGTTATCTGGATGGACAACACATGGGAAGCTATCATGTCCATATTGTCAAGATGACACAGATGCTTTCCAACTAAAGAACGGAAGGAAAACGTGTTGGTTTGACTGTCACAGACGATTTCTACCACCTGATCATCCATACCGCAGGAGTAAGACTTCGTTTACGAAGAACAAGCAGGTGTTTGATGGTCCACCTGAGGAAGTTAGTGGGAAAGATTTGTTGAAGCAGTTTAGGTATTTTGATGCAGAAAGGACGCCAGATGTAGGTGGACATGAAAACATTCGAGTCAATGCGGTTGGAGAGCTACATAACTGGCACAAAAAGAGTATTTTCTGGGATCTACCATATTGGGAGAGTCATCTATTGCGGCATAATTTAGATGTCATGCATATTGAGAAGAACTTCTTCGATAATCTGATGAACACAGTCCTTAACATCCAAGGTAAAACGAAGGATAATTTGAAGTCAAGGTTGGATTTAGTCGATATTTGTGATCGTTCTGAACTTCACGTTGATGAGAACGGTACGGCCCCTTTTCCCATTTATCGGCTAGATGGTGCTAGAAAAGAAGAGTTCTTTGATTGGATTACAGAGAAAGTGAAATTTCCTGACGGATATGCATCAAATTTGGGGAACTGCGTTGATAGAAGCGAAGGAAAGTTTACTGGCTTGAAGAGTCATGATTGTCATGTAATTATGCAGCGCCTCCTTCCGTTTGCCTTTTCAGCATTATTGCCACGTAATGTTCATGAAGCAATTGCAGGGATTAGTGTTTTTTTCCGTGACTTATGCAGCAGAGTATTGACTGAAGAGGGTATTAATAATTTGAAGACAAACGCACCAGTCAGCATGTGCAACCTTGAGAAGATATTTCCTCCATCATTCTTTGATGTAATGGAACATCTTGCTATTCATCTCGCAAGAGAATTGGAACTTGGTGGTCCTGTGCAGTACAGATGGATGTATATTTTTGAGCGTTATATGCATCATCTGAAGAAGATGGTCAAAAATCAAAGCAGGGTGGAAGGATCTATAGTGGCACAGGTGATCAATGAAGAAACTGCAATCTTTGCTGAAAATTATTTTCCACCAGAAGTGCAAACAAAACACCGAAGACCTGCTCGGCATGATGATAGAGGGGAGAGAGCAACATATCATGTTACTGTCCCAAGCATGTTCAAGGAAATAGGACGACTTAGTGGAAAATTCACGAAGCGGAGACTTACGGACACTGAGAACGCTCATTTGCAAACATATTTGCTCACCAACTGTGAAGATGTTCTACAATATGAGAGGTAAAAATATTTATTCATTTATTGTTAGATTAATATTCAATAAATTTATTTCATATTGATAATATTTTTGTATATAGTGTATATATGGCGGAGTTGCGTATGACTCACAGGCATGCAACAGAAGATGAGCTTCGACAACTTAGAGATAACGGATTTGCTGCGTGGCTTCGTAGTTATGTGAGTCATATATCCTATTACCCTATGCAAATGATTAGTTTAAATTTAATATATATAAACTAATTAATTTTGCAATCATATATGTTTTTTTTTATAGGTGAATGATGGTTTGGCCAGAGGTCTTGTGTTCGATGATTGGGTACGCGAATTTGTGCAGGGACCAAACTATGTGGTCAAATCATATCCTAAATTTTGTACGCGAGGATATGCATTCACAAGGAAAGGTCATTCTAAGACAACATATGATGCTGGTGTTTCATCTTCTTCTGGTGACGATGTCTACTACGGCAACATAAAAGAAATATTGGAAATCCAATTTCCTGGAATGGTTGGATTGCGTTGTGTAGTATTCTATTGTGATTGGTATGACACCACCCCAGATAGAGGAGTGAAGATTGATGCGTTTGGTGTTACATCAGTTCATTCGCGGCGGAAACTTCAATATTATGATCCCTTCATTCTTGGTTCGCAAGCTGATCAGGTATGTCAATATATTCATAATTTTTTACCAATATAATTAATTAATGTTATATATTGAACTAATACTTTGTATAATTGATATGTATAGGTGTGCTACATCAGTTACCCTCGGGTGACGTACAGAGACGATCCATGGGTTACTGTAACGCAAATCAACCCAAGAGGACGAGTGGATGGAACTTCTGATGATGATGAACCATTGCAACCAGAGTCTACCAGCAACGCCCAGGCAGTTGAAGATTTGGAAAATGTTCAACTCGTTGAGAATTTGACTGTGTTTGGACATGATGCTGTCGTACATTCAGAGCCGGAAGCCGAGGTTGGGGAGTTTGATGAAGATTCAGAAGATTCTGATTAGTTTTTTTTTTTTTTTTTTTTTTTAATGGTCCGTCGGAAATCCCTCGCAATATACCGACGACATAGCGACGACAACGGGTTTCATTGAAAATTGAAAAGGTCGTCGGTATTTCGTCGGAAAATACCGACGACATGTTTTTCTATAAAGTTTCAATCATAAAAATCTATAAATTTAGATGCCAAAACTATGAAAATAACACATAATAAGTGTTTAGTATAGTATTAGATCGCAACCGTTCAAATATAACAACTCATTAAAATATTTATGTATGCATATCATTGTTTTCATAACATCTCATCTTAACATTATGTACTTATACAATCATATTTATATAAGCTTACACTACAAAAAATATTGTTGTGTAAAATCGTGTTATAAAACATTTTTATTGTTAAATCTTTATGCAAATACTATATATATTATCAAAGGTTTGGATTTTGCATTTAGAAACTTGAAAAGAACACCCTAAACACTAAGTCGTCGGAATTCCGTCGGAAAATACCGACGGAATGTGTCCGTCGGAAAATACTGACGGACACGTTCCGTCGGAATTTCAATTAGCCCGGGAGAACCAAACCGCTTGAAAATTTTCGCGAATCGGCATTTGGTATATTTTAAATATACCGACGGAATACCGACGAACCCGTGTCCGTCGGAATCCGCGGAAATAAAAATCCTTCTCCTTTCTTCTTCGTTATCTCCGCGGCCTCTCTCTCTCTCAAAACTCTCCGGCGATTTCGGCGATTTCGGCGACTCTCCGGCGATTCCGGCCTCTCTTCACCGGCGAATCCTCTCCTCACCCTCCTATCTCTTCCCCAAACCCCAAATCATGTAAGAATCATCCCAAACCTTTTTTTTTTCAATTGTTTAGGGTTTTGGAAGTTGATCTCGGATTTTAGGTTGTTTGATTGAACATTTTAGGATTGAATGGATAGTTTAGGATATATAAGTTAGGATTGTTGTTTTAGTTTTTTTTGGAACATTTTTTGATTTTTAAAAACGTTTTTTGATTTTTTAAAACGTTTTTTTTTATTTTTAAAAACGTTTTTTGATTTTTAAAAACTTTTTTTGATTTTTAAAAACGTTTTTTGATTTTTAAAAACGTTTTTTGATTTTTAAAAACGTTTTTGATTTTTAAAAACGTTTTTTGATTTTTAAAAACGTTTTTTGATTTTTAAAAATTTTTTGAAAAAAATATAAATATTTAACACCATTTTTCTTCATTTATAAATTTTAACAACATTTTTCTATATTTATAAATTTTTTATAATTTTGTATACATATATATATATGTAAATCATGTATAGTAAAAATTTTAAAATTTTAAAATTTTTTATATTTTTTTTTAAGTTTCCACTAATAAATATTTAACAACATTTTTTTTAAAAAATATAAATATTTAACAACATTTTTCTTCATTTATAAATTTTTAACAACATTTTTCTATATTTATAAATTTTTTATAATTTTGTATACATATATATATATATATATATATAAAAGGTTTAATAGTTTTTTTTAAAACGTTTATAAAACCTTTTGTAAATATATAAATGAAAATATGTTTGATGGGTTAATTTTTTTTTTTAGGGCCGAGGATGAAGCCCGCCCCGCAGCCCGTCTTCGACGTAGTTCGGTGAGCGGTTCCCGTGCATCGGTATCGTCTCATGACTCGGTTCCCGCATATATTCCCGCTCCAGCTCCCTCTGCCCCTCACGCTGCCCCTCACGCTGCTGCTCAACAGGATCCGGGGGTCATGCCGGTTCATCTATTGGTTCAACAACCAGGTCGAGAGCATCTCCCGTTTCTCCAACTCAACCCACGACGAGGCCATAGCACTTGGTTAGTATTTTTTTTTATTTGTACCGTTATATTTTTTGCTTTAATTAACTTGCTAACTTGTATTTTTTTTTAAAGGTTCACCAAGTCGAAAAATGGCATTAGCCGGAGCATCAACCAGATGATGTACTCCATGCTCCGTTTTGGATATCCAAAGTGGAGTGTGATCCCTTCCGACGAACGAGAGTTGTGGTTTCGTCAGTTTGCGGTATAGTAACCCTTCATTTTTTTTAAGTTTTTACATTTTTTTACATATATTTACTTATTAAATTGTGTTTGTTTTGTAGCAAGAGTTCAACTGGCACTCCGATCTTACGGAAACAGTCCGTAAGAAATTCAACGAAAAGGCCATGGACTCTTACACAAAGCAGATAAACGCGTGGAAGACAGTTTGGCAGAAGAACAAGAAGCCACGGTTCATCAACGGGGGGGTGTGGGAGCAGTTGATAGCTCATTGGGAGAGGGAAGACACTGCAGAGACGTCTTCTAGGAACTCCAGGAACCGGAAGAGCGATCGTGGCGGGAAAGGTATGTATGTGCACAACCTCGGCGCTTGCTCCATGTCTACTAAGGAGGATGAACTTGTAAGTTTTTTATTATTATTTATCTTTATATTTTTTAAATAAATATTTTATATATTTTTTGGCTAATAATGGCGGTTTTTTTAGATCGAAGCAAATGACGGTAATCCCGTTGATCGTCTCCAACTCATTAAGGTGGCTCACACTAACAAGACGACGGGTCAAATTCAGGACCCCGTGATCAGAGGTGTAGTTGATTTGGTGGAAGCTGAGATAGTTTCTCAATCTCAGCCTCTCTCTGATGACGGCGACTCCACGGGAGCTTCAACCAACCTGTCTCTATTGCAAATAAATGAGATGGTTGAAAAGGTAATTTTTTTTATTAATATATTTTTTTTATAATGTCGATTACTTACTTGTCCATATTTACTTACTTTAAATATTTTTGTAGGCGGTTCCTAAAAGGAAAGGAGGCCGTTTAGTTGGGTTGGCCCGTCGTGCTTCTTCGTATCCGGCATCTTCTTCGCAAGCTCCGTATGCCGATCCCATGATTCTCGAGGAGCTACATGACAAAGATGAACGGATTGGGGCATTGGAGGAGCAGAACACCACTATCCTTTCGGAGAATGCCACTATCCGTTCGGAGAATGCCACTATCCTTGCTGAGTTGGCATCCCAGAAGAAGTTCAACACCGAGATTATGCAGAAGCTAGATCGTTTGATGTCTTCGAGTTCTTCTTAGTTTATTTCGGCTTTATAAAACTTTCGGAATGTTTTTTTTTTCTATTTCGGTTTGTATGAATGTTTTTTTCCTATTTCGGTTTTTATGAATTTAAATTTTATAATATTATTAGTTTTAAATTTCCAATTTTTAAATTTATTAATATCAAAAAATATATAAAAATGCAAAATTAATTTGTAAAAAAAAAAGGGTATATACCGACGGACAACGGTCGTCGGAATATACCGACGGACATATATCCGTCGGAATTTACCGACAAACTCATTTCCGTCGGAATATACCGACGAACGTGGTTCGTCGGTATATTCCGACGACCGATGTCCGTCGGTAAATTCCGACGGATACAGTTCGTCGGAATAAACCGAGGAACCACGTTCGTCGGAATTGTAGTTTTCCGATGAACTCTGGTCTCGTGTAGCCGCATCGTAATATCGTCGGAAGTTCGTCAGAATGACGTTTCTTGGTATTCGTCAGAAAGTCGTCGGAATTTCTGACGAAATTCCGACGAATTTTTTTTTTCCGACGAAACGATACCGACGGACGGGTTCGTCGGAAATTCGTCGGAATAGACCGATTCCGACGAATTACCGACGATTTCGGCCATCAGAATCCCCCTGTTTTCTTGTAGTGTCATTATCCATAAGTTCAAGTGCTACTTCATAAGCAAATAAATCATCCATGTCGACATGTTTTCTGTTCCACTGTTTCCCAGACAAGACATAGTTTATTGAGATCTCATTATTATCTATCCCATCAGTACCATGAAGCGAGGCGTCCCAAGCAACATTATTTGGCACATCAGGGCCAGCCACATCAGTTGCATCAGTACCGGCCATGTCTAAAGCCGTAGGGTCGGACACGGCCACATCACGGGCTTGATCGGCCGCGGCCGTGTCTGATGTCTTATGAACCTCAGTTGCACCTTTCTTTATTTTCCGAGGGTTCTTATCTTTGGAACCTATTGGTCTACCACGTTTCACACGTTGGCTAGACTCTGTAGAAACTTGATTGTGTCCCTCTTGAACATCAATTCTTATTGGTGCATTAGCAACTGGTATATATGACTTTGTCACTCTTTTCGGGTCAGCAAAGGAATCTGGTAATTGATTAGCTAGCTTTTGTAAATGAATGATCTTTTGATCTTCTAGATCACATTCTTGAGTTCGAGGATCTTCCCAAGAAATGGATGTGTGATTCCATGAAATTTCTTTTACCATTTTACTGCTATCTCCCCCTAATGTTGGATGTTCATATTCATTAAAATGACAATCCGCGTATCTGGCCTTAAACAAATCACCCGTAGTTAGCTCAAGATACTTTAAAATCGTGGGGGAATCAAATCCAACATATATCCCCATCCTCCTTTGAGGTCCCATCTTTGTTCTCTGTGGTGGAGCTATTGGTACATAAACGGCACAACCGAATGTCCTAAGATGGGATACGTCTGGCTCATGACCCGTAAGTAATTGTCATGGGGAATACTTATGTTCACTTGATTGCCTGATGCGTATGAGCTCGGCCGCGTGAAGGACCGCATGTCCCCACGCAGAGACCGGAAGTCTCGACCTCATGAGTAATGGTCAAGCTATGAGCTGTATGCGTTTTATAAATGATTCGGCCAAGCCGTTCTGTGTATGTACATGTGCCACGGAGTGTTCCACATTTACCCCCATGGACATACAGTAATCATTAAACGCTTGGGAAGTGAACTCACCAGCATTATCAAGACGTATAGTCTTTAAAGGAAAATCTGGAAAATGAGCTCGTAATCGAATTATCTGAGCAAGCAACCTGGCAAAGGCCAAGTTCCTGGTCGACAGGAGACAGACATGCGACCATCTAGTGGACGCATTTATAAGGACCATGAAATATCTAAACATTCCACAAGGTGGATGTATTGGTCCACAGATGTCTCCTTGAATTCTTTCCAGAACATTTATAGTCTCTTTAGTGACTTTAACTGGTGATGGCGTAGAAATGAGTTTCCCTTAGGAACAAGCAACACAAGATAGGTGCTTAGGGATGACTCGTTTCTCTTTAAGGGAATGGCCGTTCTAGTTCATAATCAGTTTACGCATCATGGACGACCCGGGATGACCCAGCCGGTCGTGCCACAAAGTGAAGTTATCGATTGCCTCTTTATTAAAAATGGCATTAGCTTCGATCATACTGACTTTAGTGTGATAAAGACCAGTAGATAGTGTGGGGATGTATTCTAAGACTTTCTTATTGCCATGGACGAGTTCAAAGAATTGAAGAGATTCTTTGTTTCCCTTGCCCTTGGTTTCAACGTGAAATCAATTCATTCGAATGTCTTTAAAGCTTAATAGACTTCTCATAGAGTTGGGTGAATACAAGGCATCTGATATCTCAAGATGTGTACCCATAGGCAACAGGATACTAGCCTGGTTGTGCCCCTCTATGAGGCTGGCAGTACCCGCAATGGTCGAGATGTTGGCGTTTTTAAGAGTTAGATTTATGAAGTATCTCTTATCTTTAAGAATCGTGTGGCTTGAGCCACTGTCCACAATGAGTACATCCTTGTTCTCGTTCATTTCTAAAACAAGATTCAAAAGGATGCAACTTTGAGACTTCATACATATAAGGAAAGTTTTATTTTATTGTATAGGTCTTTAAAACAAGTTTAAAATAAAAGACAACATAGAATTTTCAAAACACCAAATCATAGAAATCAGATTATAATGTCGAAATCTCTTCAGTCTTTAAGACAATATGAAGTTTCATAATCCATAAGATCATCCTTGTCATGATCGAAATCTTTTTCATTGTCTTGACAAACCATATGGGCTTCGGGTTTCTTCCCTTTCAAACTCTCTTGATAAAGCTCAACAAGATGCTTTGGAGTTCTACAAGTCTTAGCCCAATGATTGTCCATTCCACATCTATGGCACACTGATTTACTTGATTTGGTCGAATGTTGAGGCTTAAACGAAGATCCACGTCCACGACCATGGCCTCGTCCAAATGAGCCACGATCATGTCCATGATCTCGTCCATTCTGATTACCTCGTCCGCGGCCAGAGGAACCTCGGCCACGACCATGTCCGTATCTACTTCCTCGACCACGGCCATAATAGTCGTTTCCTTGGACATGATGTGACTCTTTATCGTCCTTAGTGTTGTGTGCTTCAGGTGGTGCTGCTGAGCCAACATGTCTCATCTCACTGTTTCTCATTAATAACTCATTATTCTGCTCAGCAAGCAAGAGACAAGAAATAAGATCAGCATAGGTCTTAAAACCTTTCTCTCTATACTGTTGTTGTAACAGCACATTTCTTGTATGGAAAGTGGAAAAGGTTTTCTCAAGCATATCCTGATCCATAATACTTTCACCACACAGTTTCAACTTTGAAACGATCTTAAACATGGCCGAGTTGTACTCGTCCACGGACTTATAGTCTTGGATTCTTAGATCCCTCCAATCAGACCGAGCCTTTGGTAAGATCACCGTTCTCTGGTGATCATATCTCGATTTCAATTCGTTCCAAAGCTCTAGTGGATTCTCAATGGTTAGATATTGATCCTTGAGACTCTCAGCTAGATGGTGACCAATGATCAAGATGGCTCTGTAACGATCTTTCTCATTTGAGTTGTTGTCATCGGTGATACATTCACCGAGACCTTTGGATTTCAATATGATCTTGGTATCAAGCGCCCACTGAAGGTAATTGTCTCCAGAGACATTTAGGGCAGCAAAATCCAAGTTATTGATTTTCGACATCTGAAATCATAGATAATGTAGGTATTTTAGAAATAAGCTTTTTAGTTTTAAAACATTAAAGTAAAGCCTAATGGCCAAAGTATATGCCTTACAGCCAAGTAGAAGCCACACGGCCAAGTAGAAGCCACACGACCAAGAAAGAGAAGCCACAAGACCAAGATTCAATTTAGGGTTAATGCATATAGTTTTACATGTAATTGCAATACTAAAACGGTTGGTTTCTATCAGTTCATGATTCAATCAAAACAAACAAACCAATCGGCCAAGTAATAGAACAAGCCACACAGCTATTTAGTTCAATTCAACATCATCCCTAGAATTAGATCTAAGTTCAATTGCAATCAGTCAGTAGTGATATGCAACAAGGCCACACGGCCACAGATGATGATCTATAACAATTTTAACCTAGAATGTATTAAGGCCACACGACCACAATCAAATTCGATTTCAAAGTGATAAAACCAGGTCATTAGGGTTTTAACCAAGTCAAGCAATTCAAATTCAGGTTTAAACAATCCTAATCAATATTTTCTAGGTGATCAAACAAACAATTAAGTTTCAAATCAAAATTAAAACCGATTTCCCAATTTAGGGTTTTAGGGATTTCGAAAATTTGATCTTTGATCAAAGGGATTTGATTTGAGATTCAAAACCTTTAAGGTTATGATTTTAATTGATCAATGGATCAATCTCGATTTAGGGTTTAGGGGATCGGACTTATTCGAGCTCCGATTTACTCTTTTAGGGTTTGATCTATTATCCTAGGGTTTTATCTTTTGAGATTAGTTTTTAAGGTTTCAATCTTTACAAACAATCCAAATTCAATTCTCATGTTCTTAGAATTAGGGTTACCTTTTGTTTGCAGATTGTAGAAACCGGACCACCAAGAGAACCTCGAACAGACGCGAGCTGGAACGAGTTGGAGTTGAAGTCGCGCGAGCTGATCGCTGCCGGGTCGCGAGCTAACTGATCGAGGACCGTGAGCTGTAGCTGTCCGGGATGCAAGCTGAGAATGGATGGAGCTGTGGCTGTGTTCGTCTAGTATCAGAAACACCTTAGGGCTGAGGCTGATCAGATGAACACGAGCTGGAACGCTTGCAAGAACAAATTAGGGTTCATCGGGTTAGGGTTCAAGGTTGCCGGCTAGGTTTTAGGAGTTTTTCGATTTGCTCAGAGAGTTATATAGATTCGTGCTGATAACGTGTTGTGAAACAATAGATTTAGAGCTGAATGTTTTTCACTTTCATTAATGAATAAGTGTTCCCTTTATATATGGGATTACAAGATAAGTAAAAAGGAAAGTATTCAAAACCTAAACCAACTAAGATTTAGGAAAGACTACTAATACATAATATGAAAAGATTACAAAGAAAAGAAATCATAATCATACAAGGAAAAAGAAACATAAGAATGTGGCCGCCTCTCTCTCTCCTCAATAGGCAGACTCTCTCTCCTCTCTCTCTCTCTCCTGCGGATGGGCCGGTTTATGACCGGGCCGGTTTATGAACATCTATCAATTGATTTATAACAGAAAACATTTTTTTTCAATTGAAACGCCGGAAGGTAATTTAGATAGAAAGAAGTAAACAATTTTTTTATAATGTATTTAGATAGATTACCTTCCGACATATATTACTGAATTTAATGTTGGAAGGTAATGTATTTAACTCGGAGCTATTTTCAATTGAAATTGTTAAATACATTACCTTCCAACGTTAAATTTTTATAAATAATTTCAATTGAAACTAGTTCCGAGTTAAATACATTACCTTCCGACATTAAATTCAGTACTATATGTCTAACTTTTTGTCATTATTTTAAACAGTAAAAGTGTCCAGTTATACTAATATGGAAAATATCATAGGGGTCAAATTATATAGTCGTATGTGTTTAGTGGTCAAGTGGTGCATTATATATTCTGGAATACGAGTAACAACTAGGATATAATCAATATATGGTGAAACTTTAATCCTAATACTAATTTCGTTACACAGAATTTAATATATTCTATGAAATTAAAAGTGTTGCTTTTAGGCAAAACAACATGAAAACAACAACAAGGGGGATTATAATTACGAAATTTGTTAATTGCTCTCTTAGGGGAGGTTAGTGGGGAGCTATTCACGCTGATTTCAAAAGTCAAGAGGATTTTAATTCTCTAAATATTTTCATTGATTCTGACAATATATATTCCTATATTTATAGAATTCATATATTTTTTTGGCTTGATTGACGATGACTTATTGTGATTTATGTTAACTTTTTCTACTATTGTTTATCTATTTTTCATATAATATATTCAAAATAAGTGTTCAGTTGTGTTTAAAGAAAATGAGCGTTCTAGAATTTTTCTTTGTTTTTTTTTTCATCACCAAAGCTCGCAAGGTAATACAAGTCTCTGGTTCTCAGAGTTGTTATGCCACGTAGCTTATTTTATTGTTAGCGTCCGGTAAATGATCTATGTAACTTTATTGTTAGTGTCTTGGTTAGTCTATTAGTTTGTAAAGATTCTTCGTATATTTCAGTTATTAATATAAATAGTAATCTCTTTTTGCAGGTGTTTTATCATGGAGAGCACCTTTGAAGAAGAAGAACAAACGTATGACGAAATGCAAGCAAACCAAATGGAAGAAGACGAGTCAGATTTAGACATTTTGCTGGTGATGTTAAATAACATAGCAACAGCGTATGTGAGGATTAACAATCGCAAACAACGCCCTGTTCGTCGGCCAATCACTAACATTGGTTATGATTACATTCAAAATGCTTTGAAAGAGGACCCTGAGCACTTTCGATCACTATACCACATGTATCCAAGCTCATTTGAAAAGTTTTGTGATCTTATTAGAATGAAGACTGGTCTAAGAGTACCCAGAATATATGCATTGAAGAAATGGTGGCCACATTTTTACTTATTGTTGGTCAAGATTCAAAACATGGGTACACGAAAGACACATTCAAGAGGTCAAAGTTCACTATCAGTAAAAACTTTCACAAAGTCTTGTGTGCATTAAACACCTTAGCACCTGATTTGATGGTAAAGCCTGGAGTTACAACAGCTGCAAAGATAAGTGAGAGCACAAGATTTTATCCCTACTTCAAGGTACAAATAAAATTTAGCTAAAGTTAGCATATATTTTTTTTTGTTCAGTTGTTTCTTTGAAAATCACTATTTTAATCTTTATAGGACTGTATTGGAGCTATCGATGGTACACATATTTTTGCAATGATACCAACTTCTGATGTTCCAAGCTATCGTAATTGCAAATGATTTATATCACAAAATGTCCTTGCTGCTTGCAACTTTTATTTGGAATTCATGTATGTTCTTAGTGGATGGGAAGGATCAGCTCATGACTCGAAAATTTTAAGTAATGCTTTGACAAGGAACTGTAGCAGATTAACCGTTCCAGAAGGTATGTACCTAAGTTGTAGTAAACAATTTATAGATCTACATAATTTTTTATTTATTTACAAATTGAATTTCAAGGAAATTTTATCTGGTAGACTGTGGATTTGCAAATCGTCAAAAGTTTTTAGCTCCATTCAGACGTACTCGCTATCATTTACAAGAATTTAAAGGTGAAGGACGTGATCCTAAAAATTAAAACGAGTTGTTCAATTTGCGGCATGCATCTTTGAGAAACACAATTGAGCGAATCTTCAGTATTTTCAAATCTCGTTTCTTGATTTTTAAGTCAGCGCCTCCTTTTCCTTTTACAACACAAGCATAATTGGTTTTAGCTTGTGCTGGATTACATAACTTTCTACGGAAGCATTGTCGGTCTGATGCTTTTCCAGCGGAAGTGATCCCTCCAAACAATGATCAAGCAAATTTTGAAGAAGTTGTACATGTTGGTGCTCTTGAATCTCAACAAAGAGAATATGCTAACAACTGGAGAGACACAATAGCTTTAAGTATGTGGAAAGACGCTGTAGAAGCTGGAAGTCAGCGTTACCAAATAGCTTTAAGTATGTGGAATAACACTATAAGCATTTAAAATCACCACACCAATAACACCAAATTTTTTAGAACTTTAAGAATCATGTTACCAATAACACTACAATCTTTAAATTCTTCAACTCTTTAAAAATCAATCTCCCCTTAATCGACAGGATAATTATGTTTGACGGTAAGTCATTTAAACACAATTGGGATAATACATAATTTGGCTACTGCATGGTAGCCAGAACTATTGGGTGTACATGAAAAAAAAAAGACTCGATTCATAGAAAAATGGATTAGTTTCATTTCGAGTTAGTTTTTCATAACATGTATTATTGTTTTTTGTTTGTGATAAATAATGAAAGTCTTAAATCTTCCGCACATATATTTTAAGCCATTTGGAACTAATTATTCATTTGTAATACCATATGTAACACATGAACGATACTTCCAGATAAATATATTTTAAGCCATCAGTACTCACATCGGTTCTGGGTTCGATTTTCCCTGGAAACTAAATTATCATTACTTGTTTCTGGGCTTTGATTTTGGCCCAAGTGGTTTACATGGTGGAGTAACAGATGATCGGTTCATCCTCTGACATTAGTCGCAAGGTATTTCAAATTCGGTTCAGGCAGTGTGGTAACCTGTCCACTCTGTAGCATTAAATGCGTTCATCTCAGGACCGACCGGATCAGATCAGCCGATATGATTTATAAAAAAAAAAAATATTTTTTGTTTCTTTCGTATGTTTTCTATAAATTTCAAGATAATAACATTTTTTTTTTTGTCGAAGTATATTCTTCTATAACACCATACATAGTATTATATAGTTTTTTTTAAAATGTATGTATAAAACACATGTTAATATAAGTTTTCAGGTAAAAATTTCGTCAAAGATTTTACCCCAAAAAAATGTCGTCGAAGATAAACATAAAATTAAATATACAAAATATAAAGGGAAAGTGAATTAATGTAAAGGCAGTGAAGTGGCTCAAAGAGTCGCGAAAGGAAAGGGTCAATGTCTCCCTAACCGCATCAAGCTCCCCCAGTTGCCTCTCTATTCTTTTTTAATATACGCCATTTTTTTCTTATTCTGTACAGTAAAATATTTCAGAAATAATCATAAGTGATAAAACTTAAAAATAAATTACTGCCAGTGGAATCGTGAAACGTTGATCTGCCAAATCTCCATATCATATTGGTGGTTGTTATTACTCCAGAATAAATGGGGACACGCTTGTATCTTGGAGCTATGCTATGTTGCCGACGTCATTAAAAATAAATAAAATAAAAACTATGCTCTGTTGTGTTAGAAGATCAATATATTGTGATATTTTGCATTATCTGGTTATATGAAATTGTCTAACGATTCGTGGTTCATCATAGTTTAGGATTATGTTGCTGTCCGAGTACTTGATACTAAGCTAATTACAATGACAGATTACATTATGCAGGTTTAAATTATGTTTTTTACGTTGCATTTGCGGCTACGTTTCGTATACGTTTAAACAGTTAAATAGATATTTTTGGTTATATAGTTGTTACTTTAATAGAATTTCTTTATTCTAATAATATCTTTTTTTCTTAAAAAATTCTAATAATATCACAATAGTTTCTCTCTTTTGGGGGAATTCAACCAAAAAACAAAAATTTGTGTTTTGTGCATGCGTTTACAAGTTATGCAATTTATTTTGTAGCATATATTACTTTCAACATGTAAATATTTACGTAAAATTTATGTTCAAAAATATATATATGTAAAATTTTGCTTTGAAAATAATCATACAGACTAAGATGGTAGCTCTATCAATTAACGAAAAATGTCTTTTCGTGTTATTGGTACCTTTTTAGCAAAAAAAAAATGTTATTGGTAATTAATTTAAGTTTTAAATATCTGCATTATAAGTTTCAATTTAATACGTGCGTGAATTATTGTTTAAGAAAATATTTTTGCAACAACAACTAAACTATCGATTGATAGACTTTGCGTGTTCTCTTTAAAACTATTGAATCCAAATGTTAACAGAACTTATGATTGATAGTACATTTGCATATTCTAATTCACAACAATACAAATATATATCACCGGTATGGTACTTTTGTATATGAATTCTTCTAATGTTTTGTAATGGTTTCTTCTTTATATTTTACAGAGATCTACCAAAAATTAATAATTATATGCATTAGATTGTAGACTCATTACCAGCGCAAATTTATATCACATAAGTACAGTTTACCGTTTTGACCCAAAAAAGAGTAGAATTTACCGTTTAACTTTTTAGTTTCAAAATTGTCATTTAGTTTATTTATAAAAATAACACAAGTAAGTTTTTGAGATAAAACTCAGTAACTTATATATACGTTTATAGTTTGAACTATCGAAAAGAATTTAGTAGGAATGAAGCTCTTAAAAATAAAATATTAGTTTATCCTTTCTAGAATAAACATATTATATATAAAAGAAATTTAAATATAGTGATCATTTTATAAATTTTATAAATTGGCATTTAACTAATTGTTATAATATAGAATAGTTCTTATACAGATTAAAATGCATGTTTTACAATTTCGTTTTGTAGTTGGTCCATTTTTAGATCAATTCGTTGAAAATAAAAATTTAGTGCTCGTTTAACCAAAGAGAAAATCAAAATATAAATGATTCTAGGTGATATAAAAAGTTTGTGTTAGATTCGGGTTAATTATGGACTTCCAACTTAAAATCAATTGGTGATTAGTGGATTGGCTCTAACCCTTTATATATTACTTAATGTCCCTTAGAATTCTCGATGTGGGATATATATCCCTAATACCTCTCTTCGAGATGATGGCTCTTATCGGCCAGAAATCTTGGAATTTTAGGACATTTATACTCGGTCGAGAGAGTTTAACACAACCTTTATACCCGGTTGGAAGGGTTAATCACGACCTTTATACCCGGTCAGAAGGGTTAATTTTAATTTTATTCAGGAGTTTAGGGTATTTAGGATATGGGCTCTGATACCATGTTAGATTCAGATTAATTATGGGCTTCCAACTTAAAACCAATTGATGATTAGTGGATTGATCCTAACCCTTTATAGATTACTTAATGTTTTTTAATGTCCCTTAGAATTCCCGATGTGGGATATATATCCCTAATAGTCTGAAAACAATCTTATTATAAGTTATATACTGTAACAACCTACTATAACGATGTTGATAAGAAATCAATGAAAAAAAAAGAGATCAGTGATAGGGCTAATTTAAAGAGCAACTAAAAGAAATGATCGATTGAAATGTTATAATTCCCATCCATCCATTTTAAAAACTTATCTATGTACTTTTTAGGCTGTGCAAAGTTGATTATTGGCTCTGAAGGTTTAAGCAAAATTGACTCTTGAATTTGAGTCCTCGTTTTACAATTCCAGGAGATGTGGATGAAGCTGGAGTTGAGCCTTCAAGCTCGTTTAACTTCACAAGAGGTGGGAGAGAATCAAAGCCTCCTATCAAATACCAAAGTATGAAATAGAAGACGGTTCATGGGTGAGGCAAGTGTGGTCGTCGCGGCCGAGGCTCCTCTCACTAGATATTGTATTTCATACCATTGATGGTCTATCTTATCTTTCTCATACTTTTGTTTTCACTGGTCTGGAATTGAATTTGCTCATGAAACTTGTTTCATGAAAACTTTTCCCGACTATAAAACCTTCGGGTCTTATTCTGTAATCATTTTAGTTTAAATTTGAAAGCCTTTTGTCAAAAAAAAAAAGTGGGTCCATACGTTCTTACATAATATCATTTATAACTATAACGTAATTATTGAAAATCCAAAATTTGACAAAAATATATATATGACCCGTCGCTTATTATGGTTGCCCCGTTCGTGTGTTTGCTTGGCCGTTGGTGATCCCATGCGCCATTTAGCCTCCAACGTCTTCTCTATAATCTATTTGTTTAAGCCATAATCTCTGTTTAGTTTATACTTAATTGCGCTTTATCTTCTTAATCGTCATGTAATCCATAAAAATCTTTGAGATATTTACTTTCTCGACTTAATTAATATATATATTTCTTCTATAGTAAACAAGCCAGCAATATGCTCATAGATATATGTTTATAGCTACCCACCGGATTCTTCATTTTCTTATAATTACACTAACGTTTGACGTTGATTTAAAGAAACTGAAATCAAGCTAAAGAAAATCTGTTTGTGAATATGCTGATTAGTGCCCCCATTCTCTAATGTTTATAGTTACACGTGATGTAATTTAATCTTAAGTAATACGTCCATATTTTGCAATCATCAACGTACAAAATCTTGATCCAAGATATTAGCGAGCTTAGGTATTACATTTTGTCTTTAATATGGTTGCATCATATCAATCAAGTTCTTCGTCATATACGTATATTTATATGGAATATGACTAGCGATGTAATATTGTTCTTCCTATATACAACTTGTGCATATTGCAACTAAACTATTTTAATGCTGGGGTGACACATTAAGAAAAAATAACAGTTTAGTAGTTAGATTGTTAAGTCAAATGTCTCCAAATGTTTTGTTGTTGTTGTTGTGTATATATGTCCTTGATTGACCCTTGTATAAATAAACTATCCGGTATGTATATAAAATCTCAGATAAATATAATTATCTCCAGTTTGAATATTCTTATTATCTATACAGATATAAAAATAGGTTTTTTAATAAGTATATAAAATAGGTTCTTGGTTAGATAGATCGTTAGTAAGTTAAGTAGGTCACTGTCCCGCAAGAAAGTAGCATGCATGTGACTGACAAAGGAAAACAAAGTTAGGATTGCTATAGGATGAGAGTATGAGACCATTTTCTGCAGCCTCAAGGGGAAGGTTTATCTCAGTTCGAACAAGGAGAAGGTTTATCTTGCCCGTTGGGACTCGACTATTGTTTGTATTCTATTTATATCTATTGAAATAGTTTATATAAATATATATTAATTTTTTTTATAAATTCATTCTTTTTATATAGGTGCTTTTTGTTATCATATGAACTGAAGTAGTTCATATGATAACAAAAAGCACCTATATAAACACTAGAAAATATATAAAATTTATCGTTTATTTATGCATGAACCTAGTCATTTTTTGATAGCAACAATCGATATGAAAATAAAGGGAAAGTCTATATCTTTATTAGACAATAAAAAGCCATTTATATAGAGAATTACATAAGTATGAAACCCTAATACAATATGGGCTAGGAAATACAAAGACATAAGAATATGGCCTTCGAATATGGGTTTCCACCAGACTTTGGTTTATAACACTCCCCATTGGAATACCATCTCTGAAGTGGTTTGTAATACGCTTTGGATGTTGCCTCATTAAAACCTTACCAGGAAAACCCAATGGGATAAAACCATGGTGAAGGAAAAAGAGTACAACACGTATTACTCCTTCTGTTGAATACATCTCTGAATGTCAGTAACGCTTTAGTAATTAGATCCACCAAATCCTCGCTTGAGTGAACTTGGACGGACAAACAACCTGTATCACCAAAATAATTTACCCTTCTTCGGGTAGGTTAGTATCAAATGGACCCAAGTCTTTAGTTCCTTGTAGGTAACAAAAATATTTATAATCCCGTTATAGTGCCTTTGGGTCGATCATGAGCTATATCTAGCTAATAGATTACGGCAAATTATTTATCTAGCCTTGTATGGCTCGCCAAATCCGTCAACTTTATGGCACTTAGACATGGCATTTCGGGACCAGAGATCTCCTCATTTTCTTCATTAGGACCGAAATTATCTTTTCTAAACTGAGAAACCTTATAATTATGGGACTTGTCAATTTGTAAGCTTAGTCCATATCAAATTTCTTGAGCACGTTATCTATGTATGTCATTTGATGCATAAGGATTTTCATTTCAAGGTGCTCAATGTATAATCCAATATATAATCTTGTTTTCCCAAAACCTTTCATGTTGAACTCAAATTCTTTCTTGATGTATTCTATCTTTGAGAAATTTCTCCAGAGGTTCCTAGGATATTCAAGTCGTTCACATAAAGATATTCAATATTGTTCTCGAGAACTTGATGTGTTCGGTAGTTCGATCCCCTCTGGAACTTTCACATAAATTTCACATAAATTTCGTTATCCCCTTTGGAACTTTCACATAAATTTCGTTATCCAGTGGACCGTATAGATATGAATTTTATTTGCCAAACTTATAAGGAATCAGAATGTCGTTGCATCCACCACATAGGAGTATGTCTCCTTTATAATTGATTTCAGGTCTTTGTGAGAACCTTATGCAATTTCGCCATTCTTATTATGTTTTCTCAACAAAGACTTACTTATGTCCAACTGGTTTGACTACATCTCTTCTCTTAAGAGATTTCATATACCACGTCTTATAGCATTATCAATTTGCTTAATCAATTTCTCTGAGTAATTTCTCTGAGTGCACTCTATGATAGACGTTGGTTTCATGATCCTCGCTTTTGCCAAGCGCTTTTGTATTCAAATATTATATCATCATCGATGTCGATATTATTTTACCGGTTCCATTTATAATCCAGACATGACATAATGCATTTAGATCTTATTATTTTCAGGTACCTGATCTTTATTCATGGTCATGTCTAAGGTTTCCTTAGGATAACCTTAATTTCGGATCTGTCATTTCAATTTTATGCTCTTCTCATTTTTGAGTAATACATGTATGGAACCGTCTTATCTTAACAAAGTCCAATATCAATTTTATTAGAGCATAACCCGCTGGTATATTTCAGTTTGGATCATCAAACATGTCTGGCAATTGACTTGTTTAAGTTTTGAGAATGATTCATTCTTTGGACTCTTATTCTATATTCATATTTGAGGATCATTATTCATTCTCGAAATCGTTTACCAGCTTATTATTTCTCTCCCTGATGTTGGATATACAGATTTATCTAATCCATGGCTTAGCCTTAATCATATCTCTCATGGCCTTATGTATTCTTATGGAGATTTATATCCAACGTATACACTTAATTCAATTTCAGATCCCATCTTATAACTTTGTGGTGGAGCAACTTATTTAAGTTCTCTATATGAGAACATTAATTCTTGACCCTTTATCAAATTCATGGGAGACTCTCTATTTGTTCTTGGGCATTATGCGAACAAATTTTGCTGAAACTTATAAGGATTCATAAATCCACCAGTATCACCAATTACTCTTGCAAACTTATTGCAGATTTTGACAAGGATATGTACAACCATATGTCGTCACATATGATGGATGATCAGTCCATCCGTGGGTGATCATGCCCACGAAACTCCTTGCTTATTTTCGAAATATCATGGTGAATACTCATATTATCAATTCCCTTATTCAAAGGGGCATCATATCTTAAGCCATTCAATAGAATGTCGCATACTTAACCGGAATGGCATGACCGGTTTGCCAATCATTAATCTCCATATAATCTTTTTGTTGTGCAATTTCGTTTTCAGATTTGACTTTGGCCGAGTTCTATTTGGACTATTGTTGTCGTGGATGCTTAACTTATTTAGGGATTTTGTAATTCTCTTATTCTCCCCCTCGAGATAATAACACTTAATGCTCATTTATTTCGTATTGAATCTCAAACTTAGGTAATTTAATATCAAATTTTGTTCCCTTAGACAATAATTTTGAAAATATCATGCATTAAATAAATCAAAGTGTGCAACAAATAGCCAGAAATAAATTAAGTCTGATTAGATTAATAGGGATTTAAATTCGGCCAAGATAGATTATTCAAAAGACTTTGGCTAAGGAATTTTGGCCAAGGGATCGGCCAAAATGATTTTACCAAAATGTTTTGGCCAAGAAATTTGATTAGTCTGACTAGATTTCATATCTGGCCAATAGAAATTTCAATTTGGCCAAGCTTTTGCCTTCGGTCAAGGTCTTTTAAAGGTTGGCCAAGAGAATTTAAACTTTGCATTTGATCAAGATTTAAGCTAGGCCAAACTTATACATTTGGCCAAGGCTTTAAAGATCATGCGATTGATTATTAGGCCAAACATAAGTTTCGGCCAGGCCAAATCCGAATGGTTCTAGGATTCTTATAGATTTCGGCCAAGGAGTAATTTTATGATCAGATTTTAAGTTTTAAACAAGTGATCATGTCTTAAAATTTGGCTAAGATTTCATTTGGTCAAGGCTTTGAGAAACGATCCTACAAATGTTCATATGAACATGTATAGTCTTGGCCAAGCCAAATCCAAACAGTTTTAGGATTTGGTTATGTGTTTCGGATTTGCTAGATTTTTCAGCATATGATTCAAGGTTTAAAAACACATATAGGCCATGCAATGTAATCGAATCAAGTTTAGCATATGATGAAGTTTTGATACGGCCAAGCTTTTAATCATGCGGATAGGATTTCATGCAATTTCTATGTTTTAAACAAGCAAGACATCATTTTCAATCAAGTAATCAGCTAGCAAATCAGATTTGGATCATTTGAGCATGTGACTGAGCAAATTAAATCTAGGTTCCATGCTGCATGCAATCAGATTTTATCTTTAACAATCAATCCAGATTTTAATTTTTTTATCATGTGAGCTATGCGATCAAACAAATCAGATTTTGGGTTTGAAGCATGCGAATCAGATTTGGTTAAGACATACGATCCAGATTTTAAACATATCATGTGATCAAGAAACCAAATCAGATTTCAATCAATAACATGTGATCAAGGAAATTTCTGTTTCTAATAGGATTTAATCATGCGATTTCAATTTCCTAGGTCTAATCAATTACCATATGAATAATTTCAATCTAATCATGAAATTTTATCCCTAGGTTTCATATGATCAAATTCTGGAATTCTAATTTAAATTTATTAAGTTTTAAATTTTCAGGAAATTCCAATAAACATGCGATCAGATTTTAGGTTAAATTTCAAATCCTAATTCTAATAGAATTTAGACACAAGAACATGTAATTATTCTTAGTCTAATTATGCAACCTCAAACATGTATTTATGCATGAAAAATATCAAGTTATACAAGAATAAAATCGGCCAAGACAAATACCCTAATAACTTTGTAACAATCTTATAACAACCTTCCTATTTTTTTTTTTAAAAGGGTTCTAGGTTTTAGCATGCAATTTCAGTTTTAATGTTTATGTTTCGATTTCTAACATTAAAACATGTAATTTCTATTAGAGATCAGATCAAACAATTAGGTTTTATCAATCCTATCATGTGATTAACAAAATCAGATTTTAAACCTAAACATGCGATTTAATTTCTACTAGATTTTGACCCGCGCTTTTATTATTATTATTTTTTTTTTCAATTGACAAATATTTAGTAAATATCATATTTCATATATTTGTGTTTTATTTTATAAAAGACTTAAACTTTTTATCTTTCTTTATCGTGTTTCATTTTAAATGACTATTTATGTTTAAAAAATTAAACTTTATTTTTTTAATGAATTAAGTTGGTATAACTCTGATAAATTAATTTTATTATGTGGTTAATATTTTTAATAAAAATAATTATATACTTTTAATAAAGATTTATACTTTTCAATGAAAAAAATCAATTTTTTTTATGAATGCTTAAATTATATTAAGAAAAAAAAATTATTAAGAATGGTTGAAAAAAAATTATTTGAACTTGGACTCAATGGCCCAAAGGAAAAAAAATGTGAGAATTAGATATGATTTCTTAATCGGCCCAAATGGCCCAAGAGAGATCCGATGTGGACAGTGGGCTGGATCCAAAAAAAATGGCCTAATATAGATGTGTTATTAATATTACTTGATTGCCCTTAATGAAAATGCAAAGTTAGTAAAGAAAGGGTAGGTTAAGGTAAAAAAGACAATAGGATCCTGCTTTAATAGTATAGATGTCTAGCATGCGATTTTGATTTTAATGTTTAGCATATGATTTGCAAACCTAAATCAAGCAATTTCTATTAACAAACAGATCATACAATCAAGTTTTAGTAATCCTAGCATGTAATTAGGTGGTTTCTATCAGTTCATACGAAATATGCATGATGCAATCAATACAGTAATGCACAAATAAATCTCTCGGCCAAATCAAAGATCAAGCCACACGGCTACTTGATGGAATCAATTCATTACCATCCTAGCATAATATTCTAAGTATAATTGCAATCAATCAATATGATCAAATTAGGTTATGAATGAATTATGCAACAAGCCGCACGGCCACAAGGTATGATCAAGTCTAGAACAATTAACCTAGCATGTAGTTTCAGTTTCAACCGGATTATACAGTTTCAGATTCAAGTATTCGATATCAAACAATCAAGACTAGGTTATATGGAAACACTTATCCTAAAAGGCGGTTTCAATTAGGATTTCAATCTTAAATCATTCAATCAATTAATCAATTTTAGTTATGAATCAATACTAGCAACAGTTCTATGCCCTGTTCTAAAACGCGCCGCCGAGGACTGCAAAGTCGCCAAAAAATCGTTATCCGGCCATCAACCGTGGCGAACTAGAGAAATTCGCTGGAAAACTCGGATCTCACAAAAAATCTTACGTTATTGCTTGTTTCGGCCTAAGAATCGACTAATATACATACGATTTATGAAATTTGCTAGAAAAAAACAATAAAAAAGAAGAAAAGCGATCTAAAACTCATCAAAGTTACAGAGCCGTCGAGCTTAAAAACGCAGAAACCCTAATAATGTAAAGAGGAAGACAACATGTAAATGACATAATTACCCTTCATTTAAGTTAAACTTTAAAAAATATGCAATTCTGCATTTTCCCTCATTTGAACCCCGGTTGCTAGAGATAAAAGGTGAGCCTCAACCACTACATTAAGTAATCTTCGTTGTATTGTGTATAAATGTATAATATATAGCTTAAAAGAAATCGCCGATTAAATCCCGCAAAATCTCCGATTTTCTCATTCGGCGCTAGGCCCAACCCGAGCGCACGCGTAACGCCTAGCGAGTTTCCGAAAAGGGGTTCTATGTGATCATATTCAAATTTCGATTACAAAATTAGGGTTTTGGATTTCAATCTATCAAAGCTAGTAATTTTGATTTCAATATGATCAAATTCAATCTCAATCAACATTAAATTAGTTTTAATCAATCAATCAGATTTCAAATTAGGGTTTATGCAAAAATCGAATGGGTTTTAGGGTTTTAGGTTTTCGAGTTTGATCTTAGATCAATGGGATTCGATTTGAGATTCAAAACCATTAAATATTTTGATTTTAATTGATCAAGTGATCAATCTCGATTAGGGTTTGAGGTATCGAACTTTTGAGCTTCGATTTACTCTTTGGGGTTTTGATCTATTACCCTATGGTTTTTGATTCATAAAAGATTAGGGTTTTATGGTTTTAATTCTTTATCAAACAATCCATATTCGATTACGGGTTCTTAGGTTTCGAGTTACCTTTAACCTTAGATGTTTGTTGAACGGACCACCAAAGGGATGAACCACAAACTGGAACACGAACGGGACGCGAGCTGACTGCTATCGGATTGCGAACGGATTGAGGCTGAGGTCGCGAGCTGTCCGTGAGCTGGAGTTGTCGTAAACGGGATGCTTGCTGTTGGGAACACGAGCTGTCCGGGATGCGAGCTGAGGCTGAGTTCGTCTGAGCTAGGATCGGACTGAGATCGTCTGTAGACTGAGCTGAGATGGATCGGGAATGCCTATGAACTCCTTTGATTTGAATGGAAAAGAGAGTTTGATCGCACGGGCAACAACTCCTCTCGGCTTGAACTCCTTGTTGATATTAGATTTTAGTTCCCTCGCTTGCACAGTTGTTGAGTTCGGCTAGAAAATCATTGTTGGAATCGGATTTGGTTTCCAAAACAAATCGGCGCGCACTGTATCTGTGTGTGAGGGCACGTCGGTGGTCAGATCGACAAGCAGTTTGCCCTGACGGATTCGTCTCGACGAGGGCTTCGATTTGATATCTTGATCGTTTTCTGGGTCCTCACATTTTGAGAGAACGACCTTTTTGAAGTTCCGAGGCAGATTTCTTTGCGTTTAGGGTTTGATGATTTTTGGCTGACTTAAAGAATATTTCGTGGGAGCTTAGGGCTAGAGGCTATCGTGCTGATAATGTGTTATGAAAATAAGGGGAAAGTCTATATCTTTATTAGACAATAAGGAGTCATTTTATATAGAGAATTACATAAGTATGAAACTCTAATACAATATGAGTTAGGAAATACAAAGACATAAGAATATGGGCATTCTAATATGGGTTTCTACCAGACCTTGGTTTATAACACAATCTACTTTTTTGAACTTGTATTATTATTATTATTATTGTTATTGTTATTGTTACCTAAAAAAGAGTTTGAATTCTAGGCTCTAATCTCTCTGTGATCCAGAATCAGTTTTTGTTAATACTAATAACACGGCGTAAATTATTTTTACTACCGGGATTCAAAATAAAAGCACAACAAATCAATCCCCTAAGTTTAACCACTAGTTATACACACCTGTGATAAAAAAAAAACTTGTATCATTGTATATCATTCACATTACACTACAAGAATAAAGGCTCGACTCTGACAGCTATTATTGATGGAGAATCGTCGGAATCAAGGACCTCCGACTATTTTACGACGACAACACAACTGTCGGTGTTTGAGTGTCGGAAATCAAGTGTTCTCCGAACATTGTCGGAGATTAGCGACAAAAAGTAATTCTCGGAAAATTCGTCGAAACACGTTCTCGGAAACTCCTCGATCATTTCCAACGGACCAAAACCGGCGAACATCGATGTTGTCGGAAACACATCGGCAAAATTTCCGAGAAGTTTCCGAGAAAATTAATTTTTTTCTAAAAAAAAATAAACAAAACTAAAATCATTTGATTTAACAAATTTAGAGTTGTATTCATCGAATTTAAGTTTGACTGTCAACAAAATTTCAAAATTAAACTAAGATTTTTCACGATTGGTGTTCGTGTGTCCTTGAATCATACACCCATAAATGTATATGTATCTTCTTCCTCACTAAACAAAAACCATAGCTTTTGATTCCTAAGCTGTGCCGCCATGAGAGAAAGGATCGGTGGCCGTCGCCGCTTCTCAATCTGTCTTCATGGTCATCAACAATAATAAGCCATCATCCTCGAATCAAATGTTAATACTTTGTGGATGATACTGAAACGAATCCTGAGGGTTGTTGATGTGCCATTGGGTAGCGCACCGGGCAAAACAAACATGCATGGCTTGATCATGGGAAGCAGTAAAGATATATGTTCATTGTTTGACTCACATCTTCCAAACCACGAGGCTTCTACGCATGAAATTACTTGGAGAATGTTCTCAACTCAATTACGGAGCTATTCGAAGAAGAATCAGATCAAACAGAGTTCATATGTGACAGTTATGCCATTTACAAATCAGGTGATCTTCAGTTCTCACGAATTCAGACCACCCGAGAAGGTGGAAATGGCTAACCTTCTTTCTGATGAACCAACGACCAATTCAATCATGCCAAAGGTGATTATTCATGTTCTAAATGTCCAAGAAAGTCTTGGGCTTGATGGTTTATAAAAAAGAATCAAAAACAGATTTGTTTGAGCCAAATGGAGAAACCGATAAAAATTGGCTAAGGAAAAAAAGATGGATTTCGACCAGGCCTTAAAGAGACATGTCTTGGCTCATATCAGAAGCATATTCTTTCCTTTTCAAAGTCCTGGTCGTGGCTATATCAATAGGCAGTCCAAGTTTCAGTCAAAGACTTTATTTAGTCAAGTCTTTGTTTCTATTTTCAATGCCTTGTTTTTAGCACATTCTTCTTTGGATTTCTACAACTTGTAATCCTATAAATAGGGCCTATGAGCCACCAAATAAAACATTCATTTTCCCTTTTATTTGAGTTTATCTCTTTGTTCTTTGTGAAACACTTTTTGTTTCTTGGTGAGGTTATCTCCAAGTAAACAAATCTCTATTTCGTTTGACTTGTGCGTCATATCAAACAACATATAGAAACCTTTCTTTTGTTGAACTTGTGCGTCATATCAAGCAACAACTGAAGTCTGGTAGTATCAAGAGACTTTCCGCACCTCTTGTGTCACCGTTCAATCCACCAGTTCTACCTTTTGGCAAATTCATATCCCCTTAGTCCGATTGAGTGATCCTTCCCTATTTTAGAGCGTATCAGTTGTTGCTTGGTTGTGGGTTCAAAATAGAGAAATAGATTTAAATCGAAGTAAATCGGAAACTTATACTTTGTTGTTGATTGGTCGTGTGATGATTCCGTGAGAAAGGAAACCATAACATGTATATATATAATCTATTTCCGATAACGGTACATGTCGATAACTTCCGACAAACCATTTCGACTGCCAATTTCAATTAATTTGAGCAGTAAGCGGCTCTAATTGTACAAATTCAAACTTTTAGTTTCTGAGAAATTACCAAGCAAACGCAAATGCCGGTGATTTTCGATAGACTTCCGACAGAGCATCTGAGTAGTTACCGAGAATTCATGTTTATCGGCAAATTCCGATGAAACTGTATGAGAATATACAGAGAAAATGGTTTTGTCGGAGTATATCTACAAATTTCCGAGGAATTTTTGTATTTCTCACTATATTCTCGTTATATTATCTGAAACTTTGTGACGACTTGAGTTGTCGGAAACTTTCGTCGGGATACACGCTATGTATTCTTGTAGTGAAGTGATAACTGATAAGTGTAATTTGTTTTGTAATCTATCGCGCCCTGATCGATATATGCTTTCAGTTTTGTATACTTATAAAATCAACAAAACATATCAAATAGCAAAAATAAAAATAATTAATTATGAACTTTACATATTTGATGTTTAAGTTCAAAGCTTGTCCAGCCCTGTGGTGTTGCTCGTAATTTATTTTTTGGTATAAGAGCCTCAGATTCTACATTTTGTATCTTACTTCTATGGCTTGGTTGTAATAGGTTCCTCTTTGTAAAGTTGGTTTGTCTCATCAATATATATATATATATATCTTTGAGGAAAAAATATAGAGGTTGGCTTAATGGTTTGTATTAGATCACGACATTACAATATATAGAGATTACATAAGGTATTAGGTTACCAGTATTTACCAATCTACCCTTTCTATATATATATACTGTACACACCCCCTCAAGATGGAGGTACTCTTGTAACTCCAATCTTGCATATGAGTTCGTTAAAGCGAATGCGTGGTAGAGGTTTTGTCAGAGCATCAGCGAGCTGGTCATGAGTGGAGATATGAGCAACTCGTAGAGCGCCTGACTGAACATTCTGGCGCACGAAGTGAAAGTCCAAAGCCAAATGCTTCATCCGAGAGTGAAATATTGGGTTAGCGCTGAGGTAAGTTGCTCCAACATTGTCGCAGTAGATCGTCAGTGTGGATGTCAAGAATAATCCGAGTTCTGTAAGTAAGGAGAAAACCCAGATTATCTCCGCGGCTGTATTCGCAACAGAACGATACTCTGCCTCTGTCGAGGACCTTGCGACACTATGTTGCTTCTTCGATGTCCACGCTATTGGTGCGGTGCCGAGATACACTATGTAAGCATTAGTGGACACAAAATCATCAACGTCACCAGCCCATTCTGCGTCTGAGAAAGCATGCAGCGAAAGTGGTGAGTTGGTGGAGAGGAAAATACCGTGGGAGATGGTGCCAGCCAAGTATCGTAAAACCCGCTTCGCTGCTTGCCAATGAAGATCCGTCGGCTTGTGCATAAACTGAGATAACTTGTTGACACTGTATGCAATGTCAGGTCGTGTAAACAACAAGTATTGTAAACTTCCCATGACTGTCTGATACTCTCTTGGATCATCTAGAGCAATCCCCGACTTCAAAGTGAGTTTCGGAGACGTTGCCATAGGTGACGTTACTGGTTTAGCATCCCACATATTTGTCCGAGAAAGAAGATCCTGAATGTCCATTGGGTGTTTCAGAGAGAAGCGATCAGAAAGAACTCTGATAACTCCATCAAGCAATGTGTTGCTGCTGGCCGTGATGATAATATCATCAACATATACCAAGATATAAACAATGTTATCACCTTGAATATAAATGAATATTTAGGTATCTGCGACGGAGTTGTGACAGCCCATGTCACAGAGAAATGATTTGAGTTCTTGATACCAAGCACGTGGTGCTTGTTTGAGGCTATACAATGCTTTGTTGAGTTTGCATGCATGGTGAGGACGATCTTGATCAACAAATCCAGGAGGCTGAGAGACATATACTTCATCATTAAGGGTGCCTTGTAGGAATGCATTGTTGACATCCAGTTGTTTGATTCCCCACGAACGACTAACAGCAAGTTGCAGTACCAAGCGAATTGTTATTGACTTCATCAGCGGGCTGAAAGTCTCAGCATAATCAATGATGTACTCTTGATTGTCTCCACGAGCAACCCATCTGGTTTTGTACCTGTCAAGCCCACCTTTAGCTAGATATTTGATTGTATAAAGCCACTTAGTTGGAATCACATTCAGATGAGGCGCAGGTGGAACTAGTTCGAACGTCTTGTTGCGAATCTGGGCATTGTACTCTTCACCCATCGCATGTCTCCACTTCTCATCTCGCATGGCCTGGTTCACTGTTTTTGGGATAAAGGGTTTTGTTTCAGCGATCAAGGTAAGCTTTTTACTCGATTTTGTGATGTTATTTTTGGCTCGCGTACGCATGGGATGGACATTTTGTGGTTGTGGTTGAGTTTCAGAGGACGTAGAGGATGAGCTTGGGGAAGGAAGAGACGGTGCTAGGTTGTTTTGTGAAGAGGTTGAGTGAGAATGTTGGGAGGTCGGCGTCGTTGGTGTGGGCTCCGGGGGTACCTGCGCAACACTTGACAATGTATTAGTTGAATTAGTTTATGTTACCACTGTGTTTGCCTGTTCTGTTGGAACAGAAGGTGCTAGTGAAGGCACTTGTGGTGTTTGAGGATCTCCACCGGAGGGTACCGACGATGAAGCTTGTACGAGTGGAGCCTGTCTGAAAGGAATTGATGTTGGTGGAGCATAAACCGGAGCAGTTTCTTTTTCTTGAGCTGGTGTAGTTAATGGAGTTTGGAAAGGAAAGGATGACTCGTCAAACTGAACATGCCTCGACGTGTATATACGACCAGTCTGTCGATGCAGACACAAATATGCATTTTGAGTAATGGAGTATCCGAGGAAGACACATGGGATAGAGCGAGCATCAAGCTTATGTTGTGCATATGGTCGCAGCCAAGGAAAGCACGTGCATCCAAATACACGAAGCTTAAGATAGTTCGGTGATCGACCAAATAGCTTGAGATATGGCGACTGGTGATTGAGCTGAGGCATTGGCATGCGGTTTATCAAGTATACCACAGCGGCAAAGGAGTACGTCCAAAACGTCGTTGGGAGAGACGCCTGATGTAGCAGGGTCAGTCCAGTCTCGACAATATGTCTGTTCTTTCGCTCTGCAACTCCATTGTGTTCAGGCGTGTGAGGCGGTGATGTCAGATGCGAGATGCCATGCTCAGAGAGGAAGCTTCAAAGTGCAATATATTCCCCTCCATTGTCTGAGTAGAGATTTTGTATTTTGGAGCCAAAGTGATTTTCAATGAGAGCTTTAAAGGTGATGAAGGTTTCTTTGACATGGGACTTTTGCTTGAGAGGATAAAGGCAAGTATATCTAGTATAGGGATCAACAAAGATGAGGTAATACTTGAAGTTATCAATGGATAGTATGGGTGATGTCCACACATCTGAATATATGTAGTGAAGAGGATGGGTAGAGGAGATAGTGTTTGAGTAAAAAGGGAGTTTGTGACTTTTATTAATCAAGCAATGAGAACATGGAAGTTGTTTTTGTGAAGTAGAGGAAAACGGTAAAGAAAATCCAGCAACAACAGATTGTAAAATAGAAGAAGCAGGATGCCCCAAACGAGAATGCCAAAGAGATAAAGAAGTTTTCGGTGTTGGAGAAGCAGATAAGGCGATGTATTGTTGGAGGTAACAGGCCACTCGTATAGCTCATCTTTAGTTTGGCCTTGGAGTAATCGGACCCCCGAACTGAGATCCTTCACCTGAAAGTGGGCAGGAAAGAATTCAACCGAAACACTGTTAGTGTTGCACAAGCGGTAGACTGAGATAAGGTTCTTATGCAAGTTCGGAACACATAGAATATCTTTTAAGGCAAAGGTACGAGTGGGAGAGTTAAGGGAAGTAAAACCAGTATGCGAAATGGAGAGGCCGGAACCGTCCGCGATGGTGACCTCCTCGCCTCCAGTATAGGGCTGATGAAGCGCAAGGTTGCTGAGATCAGTAGTCAAGTGGTGAGTTGTGCCACTATCGAGAATCCAATTATTCGGATTGTATGATGCTGCAGTCGCCATATTTGCTCTCGGTTGCCATGAAGTCGGACACTGCGAGTACTGGCGTGAGTTTCCATTGCTGGGGACGTTGGAGTTCTGGAGCTGAGGACATATGCGGGCACTATGACCATGAACGCTACAGATTTGGCATCGGCCTTGATAACCTTTTCCTTGATAGCCTCGCGCCTGTTGATCATTGCGAGGTGTGAAGCTCTGCTGCTGCTGCCATGTTTGGTGATGCTTGCTGGTGTTGCGATTCTGTCCCTGATATTGGTTGTGATCACCATTGTTGTTGGAGGAGCCACGATAGTTGACTACGTTCGCGGTGATGGGTAGAGTCGCTGGAGTTGTCGTCTTGGCAAGAACCTTGACCTCATGATTCAGTAGCTTCTCGTGCACTTCCGTAACATAGGGTGGTGTGTCTCTGCCCTCTATTTGATCAACCACTTGTTTGTATTCTTCAGGGAGACCCTCAAGGATGTATTCAAGTTGATCTTCAAGATCCAGTCCTTTCCCAAGGAGAGCTAACTGATCAAACTGTGTTGTGAAGCATTGAATGTAAGCATCTACCGTCATTGTCCCCTTTGTCCAGTTCTTGATCTGCTGACGAATCTGCTTCACATGTGCACGGCTTGGCTTTGCATATGTCAAGGAAAGAGTTTCCCAGATCTGCGCTGATGTTGATGTTGTTGATAGAATAGGTTGGATCGTGACGGTTATCGCTCCTAGCAAAGCACTGTAGATCAACTTGTCCTGTCTCTTCCACATGATGTAGTCAAGATTAGCATGAACGTCACCATTAACTGTGTTCGTTGGAGTCAGCATAACCGTAGATCCATCGAGATGGCCTGCGAGATCGTACCCATCGAGTAGAGCATGGACTTGACGGCTCCACATTAAGAAGTTGGAGGCTGTGAGTTTTGTGACGTTTGTCATGTTGATGTTGAGAAGGTTTTGACCATTGGAAACTAGAATGGTTTCGTTGGTGGAAGCCGGTGATGTAGACATCACGCAAAAAAAAAAATAAAAAAAAATAGAAATGAAAGAGATGATTGTTTTTGAATAAGGGTTTGGCGGCCAAAGAAATTACAGGTTTTAGGTATCGAAGAGCTCTGATACCATATAGAGGTTGGCTGAATGGTTTGTATTAGATCACGACATTACAATATATAGAGATTACATAAGGTATTAGGTTACCAGTATTTACTAATCTACCCTTTCTATATACATATACTCCCTGTTCGAAACTACGCTAGGCGTGAGTTGGGCGGCCGGTTGACGCCTAGCGAGTTGACAAAAAATCGGGGATTAATCGGGGTGTACGTAGAAATTAGTTTTTTTGGTAATTTTATTTAATTTAAAATTTAAAAATAACTATTTAATGTAAATACATATTTTAACAATTTATATTAAAATTTAACTCTTACAAAATCCATTATTGAATATATAATACAACTGTAAGTATTTAATGTAAAATATATGATAAACTGCTCATTTGTGTATATACACTATCATTGAAAACTATATAGATATTTTCATTGTAACAAAATTTCATTGTTAAAATAAATGTATATCATCCGGTTACAAAATTCAAACACAAACTATATTAATTTTTCAGAATAATACCCAAATATGTTGTATCAACAAAACCACACATCTTAGATTTATTAAGATATATTTATTGTATTGGTAAAAGCTGGACCAACAGTATATTATTAATTTATTAGGACACGTTCAGTGAAAATATAAATAAAAGAAAAACACAAAAAGTTAGAAAAACTAAAGTCCCACATCGGTTAATGCAAGCAAACGTAGTTCTAAAAAGTTCTATAAATTAACTCCCATTTCTTACATTATTTTTCAAATTGGGCTTTTTAACAGAGCCCAAATACTTGCCAGTAAGTTTTAAAACTACGCTTATAATTCGGTAAAAAATCGGTTCCGTACCGTTTAATAACATTATGCGGGCGATTAATTGGTGTCCGAGTAAGTAACCCGATTTGGGTTTACTCGCCGCGGGACCCTTACGCCGAGCGCCTAGGCGGCCGATTTTATGGCTAGGCGCCCGCGTTTTTGAATAGAGCATATACTCTACAAAAAGAAATTGATGTTTAAGTTCAAAGCAGTAAGAGTCGGTGTCATTATCAATGCGCATATGATCTACAGTGGTATCATAGTTCCTTCCCACGGAACCGACCAGTTCGGTTGCTGGATGCTCAATTATTTTTTATAATTTTTATAAACAAGTTATAATACTACTATCTTACTCTTTTCTCCAAAAAAGAACTACAATCTTACGAATATAATGATGTAAAAAAATTATAAATATTCCCGCCTTAAAGGCCGTAGCTTAGGATCTAGGCAGGTGGGTCTACCGACTCAAAGACCACACAAACTCACATTTGTCTATTTCTCCTCACATTTACTTTTTCATTATTTTATTTTTATTCATCTTGTAAATTCCCTATAAATACAACCCTATAACGCCATATTATACACAAACCAAAGAAACTGAGGGGAGAAAACAAAGAATAACTTTTAATTTTGTAAAAGAAAAAGAAATACAAATCACACTTCTCTCCTCTCTTCTCACCGATTCGATAGCTTCTCCATGGCCACCTCCGTCGATAACCGCCATTACCCCCGCCTCAACCCCGCCATAAACGGCGTCGTTCGCTCCTTCAAACCTCCTCCCATTCCTTCTCCCCGTCACCAAAACAAGACCGTATCCTTTCTAACCGAAAAGGTCATCGTCAAAGAAACCAAAAACGACGCCGTGGATGACAGTTACGACTCCAGCGACGACGAGGACGAGAGCCACAACCGTAACGTCTCGTACTACAAGGAGATGATACGCAAATCCCACAGCGACGTAGAACCGTCGATCCTGGACTCGCGAGACGAATCCACGGCTGACAACTGGATCCACCGTAACTCCTCTATGGTGCGTCTCACGGGAAAACACCCCTTCAACGCCGAGCCTCCTCTCCCTCGCCTCATGCACCACGGCTTCATCACTCCCGTCCCTCTCCACTACGTCCGCAACCACGGCACCGTCCCAAAAGCCGACTGGTCGGAATGGACCGTCGAGATCACCGGACTCGTCAAGCGTCCGGCGAAGTTCACCATGGAGCAACTTATCTCCGAGTTCCCAAGCCGCGAGTTTCCGGTGACTCTCGTATGCGCCGGTAACCGCCGGAAAGAGCAGAACATGGTGAAGCAGACGATAGGATTCAACTGGGGCTCCGCCGGAGTGTCCACCTCTCTCTGGAAAGGTGTTCCTCTCAGTGAGATCCTCGGTCGATGCGGGATATACAGTAGGAGAGGCGGCGGGCTCAACGTCTGCTTTGAAGGAGCGGAGGATCTTCCCGGAGGAGGCGGGTCTAAGTACGGAACGAGTATCAAGAAAGAGATGGCGATGGATCCTGCGAGAGATATCATATTAGCGTACATGCAGAACGGCGAGCTTCTGACGCCGGATCACGGGTTTCCGGTTCGGATCATCGTACCCGGTTTCATCGGCGGTCGGATGGTTAAATGGTTGAAAAGAATTATCGTCACGCCTCAAGAATCCGACAGTTACTATCATTACAAGGACAATAGAGTTCTGCCTTCTCTTGTCGATGCTGAACTGGCAAATGCAGAAGGTAAACTAATTAACCTTTTTAACCTTCCTTTCAATTTTTTTTACCGAGACCTAGAGATGATAGTAACATTAATAACACTAATCACAAAATCCAAAATAAATATAAAATAATGTATTTTTATGTTTTATGCTATTTTAGGTATTTCTCTAAATTACTTTACTTTTAACCTTCCCTTCACTTATTTTTTTACCGTAACAATATTTATTACCTTCTAGGATGCAGCATGGTGGTACAAGCCGGAATACATAATCAACGAGCTTAATATAAACTCGGTAATAACAACACCTGGTCACCAAGAGATTTTGCCTATTAATGCGTTTACCACTCAGAAGCCGTACACGTTAAAAGGCTATGCTTACTCTGGAGGAGGGAAGAAGGTAACGAGGGTGGAGGTGACTCTAGATGGAGGAGACACATGGAGTGTGTGTGACCTTGACCACCAAGAGAAACCAAACAAGTATGGCAAGTTCTGGTGCTGGTGTTTCTGGTCACTTGACGTGGAGGTTCTTGATCTCCTTAGTGCTAAAGACGTTGCGGTTCGAGCCTGGGACGAGTCTTTCAACACCCAGCCTGATAAACTCATCTGGAACCTCATGGTAACTTTTCTTTCTTTTTATCTTTTATTTTTTTGATGATTTGATTAATTAGAGTTATTAGTTTAATCCGGCCACTTTTAGTATAAACAATTCGATTTTGTATTTGTCTTCGTCCTACAAAGCTGGAACTACAGTTCTATTATTGATGATATTTTCTGAACGTGTTACCTACCAACATGGAACCAAGAAAAATTCTTTAATTGTGTTGTACAGTTCATTTTAGTGGTTAAGTATTATTATAAATCCCTTCATGCGGGCAATTATATTTGAGAAATTTTTTGAAAATATATAAGATTTTGAAAAGTCTTTAATTAAAGTCCATGGTCTCCAGCTAATTAATCACGAGCAAGACACTGTTTTATACTTTTATGATGTTTGACTAAAGCACTAATGACGTTGACTTGTATTTAAACAGGGCATGATGAATAATTGCTGGTTCAGGATCAAAACCAATGTGTGCAAGCCTCACAAAGGAGAGATAGGGATTGTTTTCGAACACCCGACCCGACCCGGAAACCAGTCGGGTGGGTGGATGGCAAAGGAACGTCAGCTTGAGATATCCTCAGAGTCAAACCCTATTTTGAAGAAGTCTGTTTCATCACCTTTCATGAACACATCCGCAAAGATGTACTCAATGTCCGAAGTTAGAAAACACAACTCAGTTGAATCTGCATGGATCATTGTCCACGGTCACATTTATGACTGTACACGTTTCTTGAAAGACCACCCTGGAGGCTCAGACTCGATCCTCATCAACGCGGGAACTGATTGCACAGAAGAGTTTGAAGCTATTCATTCAGACAAAGCCAAGAAGCTTCTTGAAGATTACCGTATCGGTGAACTCATCACGACCGGCTACGACTCTTCTCCTAATGTTTCAGTCCACGGTGGCTCGACCGCAGTTTCTTTGTTAGCACCTATCAAAGAGTTAGCTCCTTCAAAGAACATAGCTTTAGTCAACCCACGTGAGAAAGTCCCGGTCACACTCATAGAGAAGACTTCTATCTCTCATGACGTACGTAGGTTCCGGTTCGCATTACCATCAGAAGATCAGCAGCTTGGTCTACCGGTAGGGAAGCACATCTTTCTCTGCGCCAACATCAACGACAAACTTTGTCTTAGAGCCTATACTCCGACCAGCACGGTCGACGCCGTTGGGCATATCGACTTGGTCGTCAAAGTTTACTTCAAAGACGTTCATCCAAGATTCCCTAACGGAGGACTCATGTCACAGCACTTAGACTCGTTGCCCATCGGGTCGGTTTTGAACATCAAAGGTCCATTAGGACACATCGAGTACCTAGGCAAAGGCAATTTCATGGTCAACGGTAAACCTAAGTTTGCCAAGAAACTAGCCATGCTTGCCGGAGGAACAGGCATTACTCCTATCTACCAAGTCATTCAATCAATATTGAGTGATCCAGAGGATGAAACCGAGATGTTTGTGGTTTACGCAAATCGAACCGAGGATGATATTCTTGTGAGAGAAGAGCTAGAAGGATGGGCTAATAAGCATAAGGACAGGCTTAAGGTTTGGTACGTTGTTGAAATAGCAAAAGAAGGTTGGAACTATAGCACCGGGTTTATCACTGAGGCTGTACTTAGAGAACATGTCCCTGAAGGTTTAGAAGGCGAATCACTAGCCCTAGCGTGTGGACCACCGCCTATGATTCAGTTTGCATTGCAGCCTAATCTTGAGAAGATGGGTTACAACGTGAAGGAAGATCTCCTGATCTTCTAATATTTGCATTGGAAATTCAAAATTCAATAAGAAGTATCACTATCGTAAATAAATGGTTCTTTTGAGTGTTTTTTTTAGAGTTTTTTCTATTCCAAATATAATGTAAAAATTGTGTTTATATGTTTTTATATTCCATAATATATCATCTCTTATTACTACTGCCTATTAGTTGTCTGCAGGGTTGTTATAGTTCACATCAAGTGCTATTTATTTAATCACGCTTGATAATCTTTTGTCGTGCAACGCTTAGTGCCAAATGAGTTACCACTTGCGGTCGTGTTTCTTTCAGTTGTCAGTGAACAGAACAAGAAAGAAAAAACATACAAAACACGTTTAGTTCAAACTAGTTACACATTTGTTATTTATCGGCTAAGGGAGACGAATGGTGCGACAATGTTTGATTCGATACAAAAAGATAGAACGATCTAAAATAGAGTTTCGATTCGTCCCCACAAGATTACGTGGTTTGTACGCAATTTACATTGATAATCTACACGAGCTAATAATGGAAGTATTCAAATATTTCCAGAATAGTTAATTATGAAGAGAATACATGATGAATGATAACTAAAAGATCATGAATTTCAACTCAGTTATTATCGTAAAAATATCATTGTACTTGCAATATTTTCTTGGTATCCGAAATGTAAGATGTTATAGGTTAATACACAATTTTAAATATATCATTAAAAATAAAGTAAAAATTATTCAATTATTATAAAATAGACTATGAATATTATTGGTTCCACAATTTCTAATAAAGTTAATTACCAAGAATTATGGAAACATCATACCTATTGAAACGTCATAGAATATATATCACGGTCTCTAATCACTTCAACAATGTATTATGCATCTTAAAAGTTTTAACGGAGAACAAAAAAGCAATACGTTGCGTTTGAGTTTGATTTTGATTTTCTTTACTTATTATTGTTACATTATATTGTTAACACATCCATCTCTCGCTACTTTGAATGGTGCTATCGAAAAAGAAATCTTTAGAAAAAATGTATTTTGATTTTTTAAGTATTAATTTTTTTTCAGATAAAAAAATATATCAACCAATCGCGGATCGCCATATGTCGTGGGGATCCGCAAATAATGCAAAAATTCACTAAAAAGAATTTTTATTTAAAAATTTTAAAAATTAAATTCTTAATTTTTGGTGAAATCTACTGATTATTTAATTATTATTTTTCTAAAGATTCTCATCGGTGATGTTCCAGGGCTGACAAGAAAAGAAGAAGTTAAATTCTAAAGTTATTTTACGTTAAAAGTCTTCCCATTTATTCTATAGAGACTTCGTCAAAGGCATAGGGCCATGCATGTGGCACGTAGTTACCTTTTAGACCATTAAAAACTACTCCGAAATAAAGAAAAATAAAATTAAATGGAAAGAAAGGAAAAAACAAAGAAGGTAGGCAAAAGAAAACGTATAGCCGCGACCCCGTAACAAAGGGACGTCCCGACCACTGCGGAGATGGCGAGACGTTATTTCGTGCTCACAAGGGTCAAGTGCGAACGCTCTCTCTATTGATAATATATAAAATCCCCGGCCCATCTTGTGGTTTGTCTTTATTCGTGTTATAATCGAAGTTGTACTTAGTTCTAAATTATATATATATGTCATGTTTCTACTTGCCTCGGTCCCTTGTGATAATGACGTCTGAAATTTGAAGAGCTATTTGTTCGTCCTCCAACTAACTATTTCCTTAAACATTGATCAGCGCTTTTTTTTGTCGAAATTAAACAAATGATCAGTGCAAAAAATTTAAAGTGGGCAGTCCTGCATAAATATGCTTTGCACCTAAAGAAAATAATTAATATTGTTTCAATACTTTTTCTTTTCCGTTATCAAATGGTTGTTGTAAGAAATATTTTTTTTATCACAAGCTGGATCGACAAGGCCGATCCAGAACCAACTCTACAATGGTTAAAAAACGCGATTATTGTAGTTGAATTCTAATGGAAAACCCACAAAAATAGACATTTAAAAAAAAACTAAAGACATTTCTTCTTTTTTTTTTTTATAAACAGGAGGTTCAACGGCGATCCGTAATCCGCAAGTGGTTTCCGATTGCCCGAAGACCCGTAATCCGCACTTGGTTTCTGATTGCCAACCGTCTGGCCCGGAACCAGCCGGCACTAATACCCATTATCCAAGGACCCGACATCAACGCCGCGATAACTTTAAACTTGGGAGGACGTAAAGCATTCTGTGGCCACAGGGGGTATTCGAACTCGGGTCCGTATTGGTGATAGTAACTACTTCGAGACCACTAGCCACATTTCTTCTTGTATCAAATAATTTCGAAGATGAGCAACTACCATTTAATAAAATCAGACTCATTATAACAGAGCTATGTATATAATCCTTTAAATCTACAACTTTTTCATTGTGTAATCTTTTTCCTCCAATAAAGAAAAATCCAACTAAATTTGGAACAAAAATGTAATCTTTCACGAGTCTCATTCATGAGTCATGACCACCGTTTTTTGTTGATATCGTCATCTTATCCGTCATCATTTTCCTCGTTACCAAGAGAAAATAATATCGACGTTATAACATTACATTAAAGTCATCACTTGTCTTTTTTTTTGTCACATTAAAGTCATCACTTGTCTTGTATATTTTTTTTGTCATCCACGGAGATGTTGTTTGATTTGAAGTGAGGCCACAATCTTTTTCCATGGGTTGCTGCTAGTTTCGCACAAGTGTCCATTCTCTAACATCTACGTCTTGTTGAGGCCACCTCCTTCTATGAGCTATGTACCAGACCCATAACGTCAATAATCCACATTTTCCATGAAATAAATAATCAAATTATAAACCAAATTTTATTTCTTAAATAATATAAGATTATTTCTTATCATACCCATGAAACCACCAAATAAATAAAAATTAAACTGTTAGCTACTCGTTAAGGCTTTTGTCTTTCCCCTTTTTCAGGAACATTTGTGATAAAAATAACATCTATGGATCCGGTTGAGCTCAATGATTTTGAGTCTAAATTTTGTCTTTTTATGATATCATTAAGTACATATTTCCATTACATTATTACCATTAAAATAAGAAAATTAAGTTCATCAAAAACGTCCCTTAGAGCATGATTAATCCGGGGTTTTTAGAGTGGATTTCTTAGCGGAAGTTAAAAAACTGTTTCTTAACTTTTAACTAAAAAAGCTACGAACCGGTTCTTAAAATCCTTATTTAAGAACCGGTTCTTAGTTTTTTTAGTTAAAAATTAAGAAATACTTCTGCCAAGAACTTCACTCTAAAAACTCCGGGTTAACCATGGTCTTATGGCTATTAAGAGTCAGACGAAAGGATGACCAGGGTCATTAAGGCGTCTTATATCCCAATTAGTCCACTAATTACCAATTAGTCCACTAATTACCAATTAGTCCGATTAATTTGTTTATTACAATCACTTACAATATTGTACTAACGCTATTATTGTACTGATTAAGTAGCTCTCAGCCAACAGGCAACTGATGGAATATTGGGATTATTTAAAGATTTATGGGATTCCAAGAGCATTGGGAGTGGCTCCAACTACATTGGGATATATATTAAGTTATTAGAGCATCTCTATTAGTGAACCCCTTTTTGGGGTTGTTAGAAATTTTTTAATATATTTTTGGTGGAACCATGAATAGTGATGAATCTGTATATATTTTGTTTTTCCATTGATGAACCTAAAGATGGAGTTCATAGGAATAAAATAAAATATTTTTTAAAAAATTTTTTATTCAATACAATTAAAATTCATGAACATACAAAGTTTTATATTTTTTTTTTGGAGCAAATAACATATTCAGAGTTAAACCATACAAAGATTTTTTTTTTTTGAGCAAATAACATATTCAGAGTTAAAACATACAAACATACAATTAGAATAATTTTTTTTAGAACAAATTAAAACATATAAAGATTTTTTTTTCTTTTCAGAACAAATAAACATGGAAAGATTTTTTTTAATTTTTTTTAACATATAACATACAAAGATTTTTTTTTTGAACAAATAACATACAAAGATTATTCATCATGATTACCATGTTTTTCTCATACATTTTCAACTAAATCAGCTTTCAAACGATCATGTATCTGTGGATCCCGAATTTGATTCCGAATCCCAGACATATTAGGGATATTCACACTTTCTCTCCTTTTCACCTTCGAACTTCTGCTTGACTCTCCTGCTTCGAAGTCAGATGTATCATACTGAGTGTATCCGTCGCGTTCGTTCTCTACTACCATATTGTGCAGTATGACACAAGTTCTCATAATCCTTCCTATCTTTTCCTTATCCCATAGTTTCGCTGGGTTTTTAACTATTGCAAACCTCGATTGCAATACTCCAAAAGCACGTTCGACATCTTTTCTGACGGATTCTTGACGTTCAGCAAATAGCTCTGCTTTAGGACCTTGAGGAAGTGGGATGGATTGGATAAATGTTGACCATTTCGGATAAATTTCGTCGGTAAGGTAGTACGCCATACGATAATTGTGGCCGTTGACCTTGAATTTAACTTTAGGAGCTCGACCTTGTAAAATGTCATCAAAAACTGGTGACCGATCAAGAACATTAATATCGTTGAGGGTACCTAGAGCTCCGAAAAATGTGATTCATATCCAAAGATCATGTGACGCCACAACCTCTAAGACAATTGTCGGCTTTCTTGAACCACATGTGTACTGCCCTCTCCAAGCCGTTGGGCAGTTTTTCCACTCCCAATGCATACAGTCGATGCTGCCTATCATTCCTGGAAACCCGCGTACCTCTCCAACATCGAGTAATCGTTGAAGATCTTCCAGTGTAGGTCTTCTTAGATATTCATCTCCAAACAATTGTATTATCCCATTAGTGAAATTTTCCAAACATAAAAGTGCAGTACTTTCACCAAGTCGGAGATATTCGTCATACGTATCTCCCGATTGACCATATGCCAGAATATGTATAGCTGCTGTACAATTTTGAAGTGCAGATAGCCCTAACCTTCCGTGAGCATTTTTTCTTTGCTCAAAGTATGGAACTTCATTACTTAGGCAATCGACAATGCGAAGGAACAATGGCTTGTTCATTCGAAAATGCCGCCTAAACATTGGCAGTGGATATGTAGGATGTTCTCCGAAATAGTCGTTCTATAGTAGATTGTGTCATTGTTCCCGATCTCTTTCGATATATGCTCGTCTCTTCGGTTTGTTGGCTTGACCATCAATTATTGAGTTGAAGGTATGATCAAATTGTTGGTCGAACATTTCTTCTAAAGCTTCGTTTAACATTTCATCTACAGCATCAGACGATGAGGAAGACATTTTTTTTAGAAGAGAAATAAATGTTGTTCACGAAAAAAAAATTATATATATAGAGACATAATTTGGAAATTTGGTTAAGTGTTTTGGAAATTTGGTTAAGTGTAAAAGGTAAAGTGTTTGGAAATTTGGTTACGTGTTTTGGAAAGAAAGGTAGAGATAGAACAAGTTTGTAGACTCAAGAGAGACAATTTGAAGAGGTAGAGAGACAATTTTTAAGAGAAGAAGTTGAGTTTGTTGCACATTTGAGCAATAAAAGAAAGACATAGTTTATATAGAGCATCCCATTACATAGCCGTGAATGAAAAAAAAATAAAGTGTAGAAACAAACAAAATTCTACACATTACCCTGAAACAAAGATACAAAAACATAAGTTCAAAACAATACAAGAGGACAGAACAACCAGTGACCAAGTACACAAGTAGACAGAAACATAAAGATAGTAGCTAGGTAGAACCCGTGACCTGCAGAACCAACCAGTAGACAAGTACAACCCGTGACCTGCAAAACAAAACAAATCAAAGCATTTCATGTTAGTAAGAAAGTGTAGAAACAAACACAAGTAAACCAGTAAACAAGTACTCAAGTAAACAAGTAAAGAAGCAACTAAACAAGTTAACAAGCAAAAGAAGCAAGAAAACAAGTTAACAAGCAACTAAACATTGTCTCGCACAAGTTAAACAAGTTGTAAATTCAAAAAAATAAAGCCACTGACCAGTTCAAAGCATTTGAGAAACTAGTTTGTTTTTCAGTGACACTTCTATATCAGATAGAGTATCTTTTTTGGCAAGGAGACGATCAAGGAGTTTCTGTTTGGATATGTTCTCTTTCACGGCTAGCATGCTCTGTAATTAATCATAAACTGCTTCTTTCTCATGCTTTTTGCGTTTCGCTACTTTGCAAGCCTTAATACCAGGAGGCCTAACCTCTTCCAAGTCAGGCACCATCTCCGCAGGTTCCTTCCTTTTGTTCTTTGCACCATCTTTGCAAGAACAGTTTGATCTCCATTTTTGATCAAACATAAGTTCCCTCCACGCATGTTCAAGGGTGAACTTGACCTGATAGTCATTGAAGAAGATGTCATGGGCAATCTTCATGACATCATTATCATTTTTGCCACTAGCTTGCGCCTTCAAAGTGGCCTCATAGCTTCCGAAAAACTTGCACACCTGCTCATTCACTCTTCCCCACCTCTGCTTACAGTGACTTGCCTCTCTCGGAGGGAAGCCACTGAGCTGAGGGTTTGAGTTGAAATACTCCTCTATTCTCTTCCAAAACGTAACTGCCTTCTGCTCATTACTCACTATGGGATCCTTGTTGGTGTTCAACCAAGCACTGATCAGCACAATGTCTTCTTTTTGTGTCCACTTTCTCCTTTCCACTGGTTTGGGAGATTCAGAGCTCTGGCTACTAAACCTAGGAACCTCAGAAGACTCTACGTCTATTGTTTGACTGCTCTGGGAAGTTAAAAGGTTAACAGACCCGGGAGAGTTCAGGGAAAAATGATCCATTTTGGTTTTGGTTGGTGTTTTTAAGTTGGTTTGTGTTTTCAGAAGTGGATTTCCTATGTTTTTAAACTAGTTTTTGCGTTTATAGGAGAGAAAAATTAAACATACTCTAACTACCAAACATTCATTATATTTAGTACGATTATACTTAATTACACAACAACTAGTTCACAGAGAGCATTCATTACACATCAAATCAGTTGAAAAACTCGAACATTCATCACAACAACCAACCAACACAGAGTTTGAAAATTTTAAGTTCAATTTACTTGTTCTAGTTCAGTTCTATTAGTTCCGTTAGTTCATTTTAAGTATATTTCCTCAAAACGTATATGTTTTCATTTTAAGTTCAGTTCAGTTTAGTTTAGTTTTGTTCAGTCTAGTTCTACTTCTAGTTCATCATTCACACGTGTTCTACTTCTAGTTCATCATTCTAATTCATTTTAGTTCAGTCTAGTTCTACAGCATGCACAGTTTAACATAACAACCACAAGCAGTTCAGGTCTAGTTCATCAATCTAGTTCAGTTGAGTTTACCTTTGGTTTTCATTCGAAGCAGAGCCTCTCCAGGTCAGCGACCTGGACAGTGAGGTTTTTAACCTGTGCCTGGACATGGAAACATCAATGAAACCGTGTTAGTGACTTAACTATTGATACACTAACTATACAAATATTTAACTACGTTAAAGAACATAATTGATACACTAGCAGAGTATACTTAACTAACCTCCAATATCTCAATCTTTTTATTGAGATTTGGCACCCCCTTGATCACCTTCTCAGCCTCCTCGACCCGCTTAGTCAGGCATCCGATCTCCTCCTGGACACCAATCACCCAAGGCTGACGATAATGTAACCCATCATCCTTGTTTACAAAAAAAAACACGACTCAGAATTGCGTTGCAACATAATTTATACAAGTATGCCAATTCAGACTTACCTCATAGTTTTTGCCGGTGAAGAAGCGCTTTCCAGGAAGTGTCGTAGTCCTCCTTCCCCCGAACCTCGTCAGTGATTCTCCCACCACACGGACACCTTGTCGGAATCTCGTATTGTGAATCGGCCACATATCCTAGCATGTTGATGTACTCCTTATGCCTCTTTCTCTCTCTTCTCTCTTCTCTGGGATCCATCTGTACCAGAAATCGACATGATTAGAACATAAAGACGAAACAAATAACATGCAACGAACCCTAAATTGAACCATCATGATGATTTACAACCATAAAATGAAACCCCCAAAACGATTTAGAACCCTTACTCGAAACCCCCAAATCGATTTAGAAACCCCCATAAACGAACCCTAAATCGAACCCGCATGACGAATTACAACCAAAAATCGAAACCCCCAAATCGATTTAGAACCCTACCTCGAAACCCCCAAATCGATTTCGAATCGAATCCCCGAGACCGTGAATCTACTCGATTTCAAATCCCCTAAACCGTGAATCTACTCGATACTGACCTGAGCTCGTGGAGGAGACAGTCCGTCGTTGATTAGATGGAGAAAATCTCCGGCAGTCGGCGTCGCTAGAGAAATCGTCTCTCTCTGCGAGAAACCCTAGCTTTTTCGGAGAGGAGAGAAAATGAAGTGAAACACGCTCAACCCATGTTTCTTCCTCGTCTATCCGAAAAGGCGTGGCCAATGGGTGATTGACACGTGGCTTGAACCCGTATCATACGGGTTCACTCGTAAGAGCCGGTTCACCGAAATTAACCAATTTTCTCTTCTTTTTTTTCGTTTTGGGCCTAAGAACCCGAGCCCATGAACCTCTTTACAACCGCTAACACGGATGCTCTTAACTAGATCTCTATTGCCGCAGTAGTTGGAGTTATTTCATCTTCCAAGTGGGATAATCTAATACTATAATTATCGACATATTTCTTAATCCTACTAGTGGGGAAAAATGCTAGTAAAAATAGCTTATTGTACGGAAATCTAATCTGGCATTTTAATAAGTATTTTAATACAGGTTTGACTTTAATATAAAATTGTAGGCAATTAGTCATACTAATAACTTGTGAAATTAAATATTTTTACTATTTGTAAAAATAAATTATATGTTTTGCCAGTTGCCAATAATATGGAGTATATAATAATAAACCCTTTAACAAAAACAAATGGAGTATATAATAACATTGACATGTCTAAGAAAATTTGGGCACGACGCTCTTCTTTTTCGCATATTTTGTTTTTCGGTCACAATCACTTTTAATAACTATAGGGCTAATCCTATTAAAACGTAGCTAAGTCTATTAGTTGTCCAAGTTGTACTTTACGTCTGACCAAAGAGTTGATCCGATCACAAAACTGAGAGGTCTCTGCCAGTTTTTCCTTTTTTGTCTTTCGTTACCGTTTTAAATTAAAACGCTTCTTTAAATTATTCTTACATTATTATTACCACTTACCAGACGCTCTTCGATTCGACGTGAATATGAAAATATCTCTTGCAATGACAGAGTGAGAAAGGGAATGTAATAGAGACCACAAAAATCTAAATATATCGCGTGATTAACACGCCCGAGTCACTATCGTATCCTTTTGGCAACCTTTTCAAGTTTCCTTCGTGAAAATGACCACACATTTGAAGTTCACATGCGACTGTTGTATGCAAATAATATTCGCAAAAAACAACCTTAATCAAAATCTGTATATGGCGGCTGTAAGATAAACAAGTGCACATCTAAAGGTTGAATTTTCAATAGAGCTAACTTTCTTAATTTTTATTTGAAAATCTGGCAGTTTATTGTGAAATAAATAACTTTTTATCAGGTCATAAAATTTGTTTCTGATTTTTTTTGGGCTCAACATCAACTATTTCATTAACCGATAAATTGGTACAAAGCATTTGACCACACCAGTTTAACCACACATACAACAATGCATCTTAGCAACATCTTGGAACACTCACTAGGTGATCTTTCACTCGGATCCAGCGCAGCCTAAAGTACATTATTGTATTTTTCACTACTGCAAGAACGAGTTCATCCCTAGACCCGGAACAAACCGTCTTTTAAACCACCTAATTCTACCACTAAAAAACAGTTAACAAAACATGACCACAACCTATGCGACTCCTATAGTGAAAGTCCATTGGAGCACCTCGCATCCTGGTACAAGAATGTGACTGTTAAAACATTGCCAGTTGCTACATTGCCCATGAGACGCATACTCTCGTGAAGGAAGACCACAGAAGTTATAATCAGCGGTTTTGAAACTGTGAAAGTCTGGTTGAGACAGTGGCTCCATCCACATTGAGCCGAAACCCTGCAAGTAGAAGAAGTAGCAACGCTACCAGATAGTCGGTACTTCGAATGCGTTGCCACTAAACGCTTTTAAACAACAAGCCACATGACATCTTCCGTAGACCACGTGAAAGAGTTTGAGACTCGCCACGTTCCACCTCCGAGAACCGGAGGAAAGACTTCTCTTGCTGGCCGCCTTCAAGCCAATGACGAAGCATTGTTTGATCAAAGTGAAGTACCTCACTTCCCTCTCCTAACCGAACCATAGACGATTCAGATCGGGGTTAGAGATGTTCAGTACACGCAACACAAAGAGCCGGTCCGGTGAACACATGTCCTCCTTATTTGCTCTGGTACGTCTCCGAAGGAGCACCTCCGAAGTACACCTGGGCGAGCTACAGCGTTGAACCACCCCCACGTCGGGACAGCTCCACGCACCACCACGCGCCCCTCTGCCTCCACATCCGAGTATCAAGCCGTCACCAAGTTTGGCTTCCAGATCTGCAAGTAAAGTGACACCAAACGCTACCACGCGCCACTACCTCCGCGATGAGAACTGACGAGACAAGGGGAAAATGCTCGTCAAGCTCCGCAATCAAAACCCTAAGAGCCGGCCCATCTCGAGACCTCCACTTCACACGGCTCGCGTCTGCTCCAGATTCGCCATTGGCCTGACCAGCTTCACTCCGCCGCGGACAGAGTACCACCGGGGACCTCCGTTGAGCTCCAGAGACATCCCACATATCGTCGGGAATAACGGAAATCATCGAGGAGGCAAAGGGAAAATGAGGTTGAGGTAAACAGAAGGCCTCCGACGCCGGCCAGGAGCACTGGACGTCGGGGGAAAACGCACAACCGCCTTTCTAGGGTTTTCTTCGAAAAGGGTCGGGAGAGAAAGCGTTGTGTTTGGGATCTCTTGACGACAAAGATGACAATAAAAAATTGTTTCCGATTTAAAGATGAAAGTACCCAACATTGAAGGTGAACGGCCAAGAAAAAACTATAAAACTGTGATAGCTAGCTCAATTTTCATTAGATTTTGCTTCTTCAGTAATCCTACAAAACTTATCACTGAGTTGAGTATCTGGGTTACTTTACCTCCATAAGGACCATAACTGTATATTTTTTTCTAAACAAATAACGTAGTCTCAAATTATCCCAAGAAGCTAAGTATTCCAAATATCTCCGAGCTAGTGATCTTGTTGTTACACTTTGTATCTTTTGAATCAATTTCACTGAATATTATATTGAACATCTTTTCCAATTTTACCTTAATATCTCAGTGCACTTTTAATATATAAAAATCTTCAAAGCTGACATAGTATACGATCAAACACGTTACATGTAAATAATTCATAAACGGACGAATATTTTGCAGGTTGCGAACTATACTTTACTTTAATCCGTACGTTCTCCTTTTATTTAATAAAACTTATCTTTCATAAGCAAGCCATAAGTTAACATAAACTTGGTTTGCATTATTGATTTTGTTGAAGTGCTAAAGTCATTAACGTTTCCGAAAACTTCAATCTACTAGTAATGAACATTATTGGGTTCATACATAACCTCTGAAACAGATAATCTGATAGTGTTACGGACCTAAGAACAAGAGTGAATCAAGCGGATCTACTATTACAAGAATGGATCAAACGAATCTACCAGTACAAGTGTGAATCAAAAATATCTAGCGGTTCAAAAATATGTTTGAATTGTGAAAATGAAAAAAAAACAGTCCAAAGTACTCTACAAGTTTAAAATGATTTATAGTAAATTTATATCATTACTTCTTTATCATAATTAAAATTAGCTATTTTAATAAATAATTTACAAATTCAATAAATATAATATTTTATTTAAATAAAATAGAAAACTAATTTAAACATATATTCGCTATTTTGAACTTTAAAATTAAATTATATCTATTTTTAGATAATTAAAAATAATCATAAATTTTTGGTGAAGTAGTATTCTGTTACCATAGTAAAACTATTTAATGTTTTGTATAAGAACACCAACATAAATATAATAAATTTTAATAAATATTTAATATCTAACAAATATTTTACTTTAAGTATATATAATTGATGATGAATTTAAAAAAATGTTTTTAAAACAATGATAAACTTATACATAAATAAATTTAAAATAAATATTAGTAGAATGATGAATTAAAAGTTTATTTTAATTATAACAAATGATACTTACTATTATAAGATTACATTATTAAAAACTGAAATGATATATGAAGGGTGTCCAATGTTACTAGTGTTTCTTGATTTTTCTTTACAAAATGAACCACTTGTACTACTATTTGAATTATTCGTAGATCAAATTTTCTTAAGTGGAACTCACATTTTTGTTACTTTTTTAATGACAAATTTTTGGTGGATATTCCACATTGGAAAACTACTTTTGTTCCATCTCCCATTCAAACTAAATTTATAATAATATAATCAAAATTCTAAATTTATAATGATTGGATTTAAAGTCTTTACGGCTGAGGTGCAATACTAAAACCATATTGCTTTGTTCTTGATTTAACTTACACGAGTTATTATTACTTGTATACTGTACACTCCAGTCGAAAGAGTTGGCTACTCGACCATTTGACTACAAAGATCTTAACGATGCAACAAGTTACTTTTCACCAAGGTATTTCTAGTTCGAATTCCGATAGAAAAATGTTTTTGGTATTAACACAAGCTAATTTTGGACCCAAAAACATTAGGACCCAAGCAAAAGCTCCAAAAAAATAATTTCTCAAACCACCTAAAACTAACTTGAGTAAAATTGTATAATATTAATGCATGTGCCATAGCATGTTGGGCTCAAGGTCTCTCTCAATAAATTGAAGCAAACTATATATATATATTATTAAAACTGAAGTACAAATAAAATTACTCTTACAAATTATTACATTAATTTTCATTCCAATTTTCACTCAATTTAATAACTTTATTAATTATATTACCTTAACAATACATAATATGATTAATTATATTAGTACCATAATAGTAATACTGCAGAATTTTAAACAACTTCATTAATTATGTTATTTTAACAATACATGACATCATTAATTATATTACAATAATAATAATAACAATAATAATGTTTCAAAGTTTAGTTTAGTCTGTTTTACTAAAAATATTTTTATTTTAGATTCAATCGGTGAAAATTAACGTAACCAAACAAATAATTCAAAACATATATAGTTTATGTGAACAAAATAATAACTTAAATCAAAATAATAAAACGTATTATATTTATTGTCACTTAATTTTTTACTCCATATAATTGTTTTATTAAATAAAATACTCTTTCAGTTTCACTTAATTCAGCCAAACACATAAAAATATTTTTTTTGTTTACATAATCAGTTAGGTATGGACTCTCTGGTACCATAGGTACATGTTATTTCTTTCGGTTATCGGGTTTTTGGGTTTTGAAATAAGGCTCGGCCTTTGGATATTATAAATCTATGTATGAGTTTCGAATTGGGTTCTCCTAGATCTAGATGAGTTCGATTCTGATGTATATGAAACTAAAAATATCCAAATAAACATGTTCGGATATTTGTACCAAAATAACTATATATATTACCCGATTTGGTCAAGATATTTTCAATACAATTAGTTATATGACAATATATCTAAAATATGCAACACTAATTATGAAAAATAAATATAAATATATAAAAACTTAAAAACTAATACCCTGGCGGACGCGTAGGTCATTGACGTTAAGAGTTTTCAAGGCTCCTAAGACAAATGTTGTAGTATAAAAGATTGTCGAACCAGTTCTGAGGGAATTCGAAGCAATGAGAATGCAAGTACTCACTTAATCTAAGTGCAACCAATGATTTAGATGAGTTTTAAACTACTACTAATACTAGAAAGCAATTACAGAATGATACTTTCTTTACTAAGGAAAAAGAGAACTCATGGGCATAGGGATTAGACCTTGGGTGATCAAGTATCGAACTAAGGATGACAAACGATCAATCAAACTATCAACCTTAACCTTAGACACAATCTTAAACAAACTCTATGTCTAGATGAATGTTCATTTACTAACATATCTCAAACATCAAATGTCTTTGGTTGAATAATATGAAAGCAATCATTACTAACAAGTCTATTGGCTATCTTAACACCTTTAACAACAAATGTCTTTGGTAAAGTATGTTAAAAGCTTATGAGAGTTGTCTCAGGCATTTCATCAAACACCTTGTGGGTGGAAAATGCCTATCGATCAACTTTTGAGTGGCCAACTCAGAAGATGCATTATGAATACTCTACTAGCAAGGAACAAGAATGATCTACACTAAAACATCCTAGAACTAACCTAATCACCCTTGATCTCCCTAACCCATGAATTCAAAAGGTGATTACTCACTAATCTCCATGATTCCTCTTAAACCCATATCGGATTTCAGATTAATCATGTAGAGGAATAGATAAGAAATCAACAAGAACACAAGATCAAAGCAATGAAATCTCAATCAAAAGAAGTTTTTTTACTAGTTGTTCCTTCGAAAAAAGATCTCTGCCTCCAATGGCTTACAAAAATTACTTAATTTAGGTTTTTTGGCAATGTAAAATGTGCGTAATGAAATGACCAAAAGGCCCTTAGAAAAACATGAGTTTGACAGGCAAATAGACGCGGAGCGACCTCGGCATGTCGCTCCGACAAGTCGCTCCGGTCTTCGGGAGCGACCTCAGTGGGTCGCTCTGAGAGGTCGCTCCGGGCTTCGTTTTGTATCGTCTCGCCATGGAAACACGAGCGACCTCGGAGCGTCGCTCTGGCAAGTTGCTCTGGGAGGGGTGTCTCGCGATAGAAACGCGAGCGACCTCTCCATGTCGCTCTGGCCAGGTCGCTCTGGGAGGTGTGTCTCGCGATAGAAACGCGAGCGACCTCTCTATGTCGCTCTGGCCAGGTCGCTCCGGGATGTGTGTCACAGCGACTTCATGTAGTCGCTCCGGGAAGTCGCTCCAGGCAGTGCTCGTCCAAAGATCACTCTAATCACCTCCCTTGAGCTCCAAATGTACCCAAATGTCTCCAAGAACTCCATGTGGTACTCCAATACCTAATAGAGACATATGTATGCAAAATGCAACCTAGACATGGCTAAATCCTAATCTATATGATGAAAATGCACATGAATAAATGGATAAAACAATATGAATATGCAAGATATCAACTCCCCCAAACTTATTTTTTTTTACTTGTCCTCAAGTGAACTTTCTAGAACTCATAGGGAGAGAGGTTTGAAGGTGGGAGCTCATAGCCAAAAGAAACACACAAAGCACTCAAATCAACATCTAAATTCAGCATTAGTACACCCTCTCTTATTATACTATAGCTTCTCTAGGCCTATCTCAACTCTTTTCATCCCTACACTCATCATCATGCATTCACACATGCAAATCAGCCAACTCTCAAGTTCATTAAGCATAGCATCAAGTGAATTCTTGCAAATAGTCAATTGGTCCAAATCATTTAGTTGAGTAAGAGAAGACTTTTATTCAAGTGGGTCAAGAGGTTCAAAAATCCATGATCTTTTAAAGTGGTTTACTCTCAAAACAAGTAGCCTTGACATTGCACATAATATATCTAAGAAAGAGACCAACCCATGCATACAATGCTCAATCTCCATTGTTCTACCATTTTCCCAAATATACAGGTTACACAATCACTTCCCAATGCCAAACTCAACTCCCATCTCTCACCAAAAGATCCCAAGAATACTTTGCAACTAAAACTCTTTTTCTTTGAAATCTATAAAGGATTTTCTCAACTTCTAAACAAATCTTAGCTCTAAACAACTTTGCTAGCCTTTTTTTTTTTTTTTTTATATATATATATTTTTTTCGGAGGCCAAGACTTTTCATAAACTCGAGCTAAATGTTTATCTATTAATTCCAATAAGATTATCCATTTAAACACAAAGAGTCTATTCTTTTCCTTCGAACTTTTCATGCTTCCAAACCATAGTCACCACACTCACCCCTACCTATAGCTAGACAATAGAGTGCCTAATCTAGCAAGAATGAAGACCAAGCATTGTCGTTCCCTATACTCTCAACATTATGCACATGTAAGGCTTTCCGAAAAAGGCCTCACTCATCAGATAATGAAATCTTAAAAGGAGGAAGGGATTTTGGGAATGGTGTACCACTAGAGGTTGTCAAAAAGATTGGCATAAACGATGTGACAACTCAAGTGTGTATATCCATGATTCAGTACACAAGGGACCATGAGCAAGATTCATTAAGTTCGTTCAGTTCAAATAAGGTTGTAGTTGGCTTCAAATATTGAGTTTCAGCAATCAACAAGTTTCAGGAAGAGTTTTCAAGGCTCGAAGCATACAAGTCTTTTTGAGAGGTGCATAAGCTACTCAGGTGCAAAGTAGTGTTCTTTACAAGGCATTTAAAATCATTGCTCCCAGTGCAAGTGAATGCAACCTATATGCTCTAGACTCTCCTAGAAATGCAAATGATGCAAACTAAATGATTTTTTTTAATGGAAATATATGTATAATGCAATGCATGAGACTCAAAATCATCAAAGCAAACGTGATCAAATACTAGGTACCTCCCCCCACACTTAAATCACACAGTCTCTGTGTGAGTGAGAGAGAGATACCCAAAAGACAACTAAAATGCAAAATATGAACTGGTATATACAAGGGAAAGTAGTAGTTCTATGGGGAATGAGTAGAGGGAGATGCTCCCTCCTCGTCGTCCTCAGGTGATAACTCTTCAATGTAGAAGGCTTGCCCGAACACAGTTGGTTTTCTCATTTTCTCCTTGATGTCAAAGTGGAGAACATGCCCTTTACCCAAATGGAGATCAATCGTGCCCTCTTTCACATTAACAATTGCTCCTGCTGTAGCTAGGAATGGCCTTCCAAGAATCAATGGGTCTTGAGCCTCCTCACCCATCTCAAGCACCACAAAATCTGTAGGTATCTCATACCTTCCAATCTTCACAGGGAGGTCCTCTAAGATGCCCACAGGGTACTTCACTGAACGATCAGCTAACACCAGAGAGAGTCTACACTTCTTGTACTGACTGAATCCAAGCTTCTTTGCAACAGACAAAGACATCAAGCTGACACTAGCTCCCAAATCGCAGACACATTTCTCAAATACCATAGGTCCAAGAGCACAAGGTAGTGTGAAACATCCTGGATCCTCTAACTTCTATGGAACATCAAGCCTCTGGATGATGGCACTGCACTCATGGGTAAGAATCATCATGCCTTCCATCTCCTTCTTCTTTGCAGTTACAATATCTTTCAGGAACCTGTTGTATTGAGGAATCAACATGAAAGCGTCGATGATGGGCATTGCAACCTGAGCTTCACTCATTTGCTTCTCAAACAGAGCTTTGTACTTCTCTAGCAGTTGCCTCTTGAATCTACCAGGGAATGGAAGTTTGGGTTCATAGGGAGGAGGAACAAAATAATTTTCACTTGCTGGAGCAAGAACTTCACCATCTTTCACTGTTTTCTTCTCTTCCCTGACCTTTCCTTTACCTTTGGCTTCCAAAATCTTCTCCAAGATTTCATCATTGATTTTCTCATCAACAATCACCACTTCATCATCTAAGTTGATGGCCACCTCCTCACTTAGTTTCTCAGCATCTCTGGTGAGGGTTGTAGGAGGTAACTGCTTACCACTCCTAATGGTGATAGCTTTGGCCTCCTTCGGGTTTTGGTCAGATTTTCCAGGTTGAGATCTTTGCTGGCGATTCTGGTGAGTGTTCATGGAAGCAAACTGATTCTCTAAATGCTTGACTGTAGAAGCAAGATGTGAGAATTTGTTGTTGAGCTCATTGTAGCTCCCATCAATCTTGGAATGAAGGTTCTTCAACTCATAACCAACATGCTTCTCACTTCTAGTCTGAGACTCCAAGATTTGTTTCAGCAAGGTGTTAGTGCTGCTCTCTTAGGAGCAGAGGAACCATATGAGGGGTTTTGCTGAGGCTGATAGATGCCTTGCTGGTTGTTTCTAGGCAGATAACCACTCTGTTGGTTGTTGGAATAGGATTTCTGTTGGTAGTTGTTGTACTGAAAGTTGGACTCTTTTTTGTACCAGGTACCATTGTTGTTGATGAAACACAGCTCTTCCTGACCTTCCAAACCCTCAACCTCATGGACAACAGGTGGTGTCTCTTGGCTTGGGTTACCAACAAAGTGCAGCTGCTCTTGGGTGGCTTTATCAGCAATGAGGATGTCTATCTTATCCTGTAGAGCTTTCAACTCCTTCCTCGTCTGATTATCATCTGTTTGACTGCCTCTGTCGTGGTCTCCACTGTAGACTGCGTCACTCTTTACCATGTTGTCAACCAGCTCCTCTGGATCTTCCTCAGTTCTTCCCAAGAAGAACCCATTGCTAGTTGTATCCAATCTGGCTCTGTACTTAGGAAGAGCTCCCCTGTAGAATGTGCTCAGCAGGCTCTCCTTAGAGAAACCATGATGTGGGCATTTGGTTTGATAGCCTTTGAATCTCTCCCACGCTTCACTGAATCCTTCCAAGTTCTTATGTTGGAAACTGGAGATCTCATTTATCAGCTTAGCAGTTCTTGAAAATGAGAAGAATTTCTCCAAGAATGCTCTCTTGCACTCATCCCAAGTGGTGATTGAGTCGCTTGGTAGAGACTTCTCCCACTGTCATGCCTTATCCCCCAAAGAGAAAGGGAATAGCTTGAGCTTTAAGGCATCTTCGGACACACCATTGGTTTTTGACAACCCACAGTAGCTGTCGAACTTGTCCAAGTGATCGAATGGGTCCTCTAAAGCCAAGCCATGATATTTGTTGTTCTCGATCACGTTGAGGAGTCCTGACTTGACCTCAAAGTTGTTGGCTGCCACAGCCGGTGCTCAGATTCCCAGTCTATGACCATGAATGTTGGGCCGGTCATATGTACCAAAGGGTCGAGCTGCCCGCGGTGGGTGTTCTGCCCCTTGCGGTTGATCTGCCATGTCAATATCCAATCTCTGCAAGTGGGCTTGTTGTTCTTCTTCTCTTCTAGCTCTAGCACACTCCCTCTCGAAAGCTCTGATGTATGCTACTATTGGAACTAGGTTTGATGGACCCCTGCTCCTCAAGTTCATATACCCGAAAGTGAAAGGTAGGTGAAGAAGAAGAATCAGTAACAAAACAAAATTAAAATGACTTAGTCTCAAGCAAGTGACTAAATCTCAATGTTTAAATCTACTCAGAATTTGGCAACGGCGCTAATTTGACGTTAAGAGTTTTCAAGGCTCCTAAGACAAATGTTGTAGTATAAAAGATTGTCGAACCAGTTCTGAGAGAATTCGAAGCAATGAGAATGCAAGTACTCACTTAATCTAAGTGCAACTAATGATTTAGATGGGTTTTAAACTACTACTAATACTAGAAATCAATTACAGAATGATACTTTCTTTACTAAGGGAAAAGAGAACTCATGGACATAGGGATTAGACCTTGGGTGATCAAGTATCGAACTAAGGATGACAAACGATCAATCAAACTATCAACCTTAAGCTTAGACACAATCTTAAACAAACTCTATGTCTAGATGAATGTTCATTTACTAACATATCTCAAACATCAAATGTCTTTGGTTGAATAATATGAAAGCAATCATTACTAACAAGTCTATTGGCTATCTTAACACCTTTAACAACAAATGTATTTGGTAAAGTATGTTAAATGTTGTTAAAGTATGTTAAAAGCTTAGCAGAGTTTTCTCAGGCATTTCATCAAACACCTTGTGGGTGGGAAATGCCTATCGATCAACTTTTGAGTGGCCAACTCAGAAGATGCATTATGAATACTCTACTAGCAAGGAACAAGAATGATCTACACTAAAACATCCTAGAACTAACCTAATCACCCTTGATCTCCCTAACCCATGAATTCAAAAGGTGATTACTCACTAATCTCCATGATTCCTCTTACACCCATATCGGATTTCAGATTAATCATGTAGAGGAATAGATAAAAAATCAACAAGAACACAAGCTCAAAGCAATGGAATCTCAATCAAAAGAAGTTTTTTTACTAGTTGTTCCTCCGAAAAAAGATCTCTGCCTCCAATGGCTTACAAAAATTACTTAACTTAGGTTTTTTGGCAATGTAAAACGTGCGTAATGAAATGACCAAAAGGCCCTTAGAAAAACATGAGTTCGACAGGCAAATAGACGCGGAGCGACCTCGGCATGTCGCTCCAACAAGTCGCTCCGGTCTTCGGGAGCGACCTCAGTGGGTCGCTCTGAGAGGTCGCTCCGGGCTTCGTTTTGTGTCGTCTCGCCATGGAAACGCGAGCGACCTCGGAGCGTCGCTCTGGCAAGTTGCTCTGGGAGGGGTGTCTCGCGATAGAAACGCGAGCGACCTCTCCATGTCGCTCTGACCAGGTCGCTCTGGGAGGTGTGTCTCACGATAGAAACGCGAGCGATCTCTCTATGTTGCTCTGGCCAGGTCGCTCCGGGATGTGTGTCACAGCGACTTCATGTAGTCGCTCCGGGAAGTCGCTTCAGACAGTGCTCGTCCAAAGATCATTCTAATCACCTCCCTTGAGCTCCAAATGTACCCAAATGTCTCCAGGGACTTCATGTGGTACTCCAATACCTAATAGAGACATATGTATACAAAATGCAACCTAGACATGGCTAAATCCTAATCTATATGATGAAAATGCACATGAATAAATGGATAAAACAATGTGAATATGCAAGATATCAGTCATCATTCTAAAACTAAGTCTCACGAAATAATTAAAGTCCAATAAGCGAAATATGAGCCTCAGACGCAAGAAAGAGAGGAGAGATGTGTCAATGTTTGGTTGAAAACCCTGCCAGCGATTGGATACTGAATTTTAGAATTTATGGTCTAATGGTTGGTTCATTTTTATTCAAATGAAAAAAAAAGAAAGAAGAAAGCTCCTTGAAAGTAAAACCCTTAAAGCTTGAGCCACTGGTCTAAGACTCTGTTGGGATGAAATTGATCAAATAAGCAAACATGGTTTGCTGAGGTTTATGGTCTTTTCTGTAGTTGTCATTGCAGAGGAAGTAGCGAACTTCCAAGTAAGCTTGAAGTTGTTTTTGTTCCGTAATACTCTCTAGCTTCCCTAGTCTCTTGTTTGATTTGTTATCCTCAGAAAATGGATCAAGATTTAACCCAATTCCAAACTAACTTCATGACTAGTTTTCTATCCTTTTAGTTTTCTATCCTTTTACATGTCAACTAGTAATACTAAAATTGAAACAAATAGAAAACTTAATGCCCATTGGTTGTCTCATTACATTGTTCTAGAGCCCATTAAAACATTTGTGTAAACTATTTCTATAAAGTCTACTGAAGAAATTTTATGAACATATGATGATACAAAAACATATGAAATGAGATATGTGACACGAATCATGGGGGGGGGGGGACAAAGATAACGACCAAATCGAATTAGAATCACAAGAGATGAGACCAAACGATTTTGAGATTGATATATCATTCAGGGAGATAGACTAATCAATACATATTAGACCCGATCACATTTATGTACCACTAATCAATCATCTCTCCAATCTATTTATTTGTTCATTTAAGGGTCTAACTGGTGTAAACGCAGCAGTTGTGTTCCAGGAGTTTATGGATATGGGTGGTTGCGCTTACGTTATAAACAACAGTGTTATTTAGCTGTTATTTTGTATTGGAAACGTTTACAAACTTGATAAGAATACTTTGAGTGACCATAGATGTAATTAGCACATACATTGACTTCATCAACATATTAAACCAAACATAAAAATGGCAATCTCGAAAATTGTAATCTAAACGATGTGTCTTACTAAACTCGTTTGCTAATCTAATGAATAAATAGGGGAAAAGACATCGTATGGTAATGGATTGACCTGTTTGCTAAAGAGAGAACTCAAAAGGTTACATCTGCTGAAACAAGAAAAAGAGAAGCAACCAAAATGATACATTCCATTACAAGAAATCAAGCAGGGACACCAATAACAAATAGAAAGTCTTCTCTCTAAAGCTATCAAGGTAACATAACAATTTACATGATCCAATAAAACCGCGATTTAAAACTACTGCTCACTTCTATTCTCCACCAAGAACTCGTAGCCGATCCTTGAGCTGAGCACAAAGTTCCGAAACCCTGTCATCACTACCAAAACATTCAGCTATGTGACTAAGCAGTTGAATGCTGCTGCTTCCGACTCGAGGCTCAGGTGGGATAGGAGGGGCAAGGAAAGGATGTTGGAGAAGCTCAGGGATTCTCCATCTTTGGTTACGGTCCCAAGCTAGACATTTCTTCATTAGGTCAACAAGCCAAGGGTTCGAGAGCTGAGTGTAAGTAATCTCATGGTTTGGATCAGTTATGACTTTGAACTTTGCCCAGAAGGTCTTGTAATCTGCAAAAGGAGTTCTTCCGTATACCATCTGGTATAGTATGCAACCAAGGGACCATATATCTGATGGCCTTCCACATTTTATAATGTTCCCATTCTCATCGCTCTCGTTGCACATGAACGCTTCTGGTGACATGTAACTCAGTGTCCCCACCTGTCACAATACACACATTCCATTTGTATTTAAAGAGGATGATGATGATGAAACTAGTATAAACATGGGAGGAGGATCTTACCTGTGAATCTCGTTGGATATTTGTAGTGTCGCTGTTAATGGCCTTAGCAATACCAAAGTCGATAAGCTTTAAGAAGCCTCTGACAAGAAGGAAGTTTGCTGGTTTCAAATCAGAGTGCACAATGCGTTCCTCGTGTATGGTGTTCACAGCTTGAAGTATTTGCTGCAATTGTTCTCAGTTAACACGATGCTTCCTGTAGTATCGTTGTAACAAGACCAAAAAGAAACAAGTTAATGGGGTGTGTAAGAACCTGCCAGTAGAACCGAAGCCAGTTTTCATCAATAGTCCGGTCTGATCCTTCGATTTCCTTCCATTTCTGAGACAGCATGTGAGCCAGATCGATTTCTCCATACTCTAGTACCATATATATAAACCCATCATCCTTAACTCTTGCATCTTTGTTACTCATCGTGCCATTCAAAACCTCCTGGAGTAAAGCCTTATCTGTAACCTAATTGCCAAAAAAAGAGTTGGTGGAGGAAAGTGTTCAATCATGCAACTTTGAAACTAAAAGAGAATGATATACCTCGTAGTCTATAAGCTGAATGATGTTGGTTTTCCCTTTCAGCTTCTTTAAATATCCAATCTCCTGGCAAAATCCATACGCTGTAGCGTAGTCACGACCCTTGAGCTTGATTTTCTTGAGAGCATATATGGTACAGTCTGATGAAATAACCTTGTGGACCTCACTGCTTCCTCCACTCCCTATCTTGCCAAGCCTCTGATAGAGTTTGCCATTGACTTTAAAGAACAAGTCTGGATCATAGTTTCTTTTGCGAGGCGCTGATGTCCCTTTGCTACTTGCGACCTTTTCAAGCTTATCTGGTTTTTGCGGCTGTGAGCTAACACTGGTGAGCATGTCATCGGGTACACGAGCAGTAGCATCACTCCCACGACTTAAAGTTGGAGGTTCAACTACTGTAGTGCACTGTTGTTGCTTAGACATGTTTGGCTCTTGGACTCTTACTTCTTGATCAATAGCTGAGGCTGGCATCTCAGGTAAAGGGCCATCTTTATTTGCATGCAGAACGTTGCTGTCCTTGAAAGAAGGACGAGAAGAAGCCAAGTTCCCTTGACTTGGAATTGGAACAGCACTCGGATAACGAGAGACTTGGGTTGTCGCATTTAGCATAGGAGCTGAAGAGGAATGAATGGACGTTGTTGTGGCACACGATGACCCCATGACAGAACACTGAGATGCAGGTTGATTCAAGAAGTTGCGAAATTCTCCCAGCTTTGCCAAGGACGATGAAACCTTGTATTCAGATTTCAAACTGATCTCGGAATCAACAGGGTGGAGATTCTGATGTTTTGATGCTTCAGCCTGATTGGTTGCATCCCATTCCATATCTGCCAGGATAACTGAGGTTAAAACAAGATTCTTAGCTCAACAACCAAATAGTAAACATGAGCCAAAGAGAGAATAATTGACAATGCATAAACAAAGCAAACAAATGCAGGATACGCAAAACAAAGGCGAGGGCATCACCATTAGATGTGAGGGTGCTGCTGCTAACGAGAGACTGAACCTTTGTGCTGACACTTTCATTCCTAGATCCTATATCCAGGTTGCTTTTTAAGGGCTTCGGCAAATCCATCTGCCTATCTTGTTGGTTGAAATTCCCACCAAGCATATTATCAACAGTTCCTGAAACTGACGCATTCTCGGTAGATTCTCCAGCAGCAGCAGCAGCAGAAGAAGAGGGTAAGTTTCTTGAATCCTGCGTCAATAATGTATTGGCAGCGAGACTCTGACTAAGGGAAACAACATCCTGAGGTCTCTGCCCATCAGCTGTAGAACTCCTAGAAGGCTGTCGTTGGGCAGCAACACTTCGTCGAGGACCTATAGTGGTTGTCTGCATCTTATCTACGAACAAATAGGGGAAGATCAGTTGGCAAAGGAAGGATTTTTAGAGCACCCAATGAACAAACAGCTAACATAACAACAATTAGCTTCCTCAAAATCCCTAAATGGAATATTTTAAACCCTAAAAATCAGTTCAAATAAAAGTTCCTGACATTGAGAGAGAGAGAGAGAGAGCGTACTGAGGGGACGATGGCGCTTGAAAGCGGCTTGGAGATGGCGTATTAGCTCAGGAGAGGAGGAAGAAGAAGAGGTTTCGTGGTTTAAGATGGGTCGCGCTAGACTCTTCGGAGGTTTATCCCGTTGAAGATTAGCCTCCTCCTTTTCCATCTCTGGATCTCAACTGCATCTCCGTTTTGCTATACAACGCTCTTGCTTTCTTCTGAGCAGCAGCAGTTGATTTCAAGCTTCAATTTTGCGCCATGGCCGCCCGAAGAAGCTCTCTCTCTCTCTTCAGACTACACGAGTGGAGGAATCCAAGAGAATGTGTTTGAGATTCGAACCCCTTATTGCCGCTTCTACCTTTTCTCTCGTCCAATTTAAAATTCCACTGCCATTCGATCAAAATATAGGGCCTTTATTGGGCCAGCAGCAATATTAACTATATTTATAAGCCCAATAAGGATCCAATAAATCTCTTCACTGAAGCAGACAAGAACAAACAATCGAGAGACTCTAATGCACGTTGAAGTTTACATTCATAGAGACGGGTACTATATATAGCATACATGAATATGTATCTAACTTTGGATCCAATTGCCGTAATCACTAAACTTGATGTAAACATCACATGTGTATTTTTATTCAAAGAGAAAAAAAAAAAGAGTTGCATATTAACCATTTCAATAAGTTCGGTTTATTTATTTATTTATTTTTTAAGGTACGTCACTTGGTTTCTCACTCATTGCTTAAAGCATTCATGGGGATCAATTAACAAAACGCAGCTCCAACTCTATCACGCGGGATGAGTCTCAGTTCAGATCCATGCTTCAAGAACACGTTTCCTGACATCAAACACTACACATTAACTTTCACGAAAAATATATATATATGATGAAAAGCCATACCCGACTATGAATAAATAATCAAACGGTTCTACTCCTACTTTCTTACAGATATTATTAATAAGCTTACAAGCTACTACTCAAGAAAAGTTAAAGATATCTTCTGTGAATAAATACAAACAATTTAAATATCTAGGAATTATGAAATTACCTGCGCTCTGTTGAGGATTAATCCCGATCCCATCTGCACACATGAGAGAAATCTTTTAAGTGTTATGGATAGAATCAGCAGAAATGAATCAATGGGTGACTGACTAAACCAAATTGAGTACTAAAGCCTATTCAAACTAAGGGTCCGACTGGTGACCATTCAGGAACAAAAGGAACGAATAAAAAAAGAATAGAAGATTAAAAATTGCAGGAATGAAAATGAATGGTTGTTTCATCTCAAATTTAACAAGGAATGATTTTGTTCTTTGGTTCTCTACAAATAAAAGGAATAGTAGTGAATGAGAAGAAAAAACTATTCCTTATGAATGGTGATTTTTTTAGTAACGTTAAGGAATGCATTATTCCTCGTCGTTCCTTGGTCACCGTTCATGCCCTAACTCTCCAGGGCTAGAAAAGCTTTTATAAAGCTGAGAGGAAAGAGTATGCATGCATGATACTATGATATGATTTCAATGTCTAAAGAGAATTGTTGTGACTGCACGAAACATAAAAGTGAAGAAAAAATCTGAAACTATAATAACCTCATCGTTTGATCTAAGGAGCACAATTTAGCTGAAGATTTTTCAAATTCACATGAATGAATTTTAATTTTTTATCAATTCAAAATCACAACAGGGAATGCTCGATTCAGATTAAATTCGATTAAAGCTACAGAATCATCATAATCGAGAGCGTTTTAAAGAAGTACCATTGGTGATGATGGCGCTGGTTTGAGGAGGAACCTTGAACTCCTCCGCTGCGAATTTCAGAACCGCCGTGAACGGAGCTCCCTCCGGCACGCTGAATCTGTATTTCCCCACAGAGATCAATCACAATGGAAGGAAATCGAAAGAAGTTACGCGATTTCGAACTTACACTTTGAAAGGAAGCTTAGGGTCCGAGGTCAGTGTGACCTTGAAGGATACTTTCCCACCAGTTGCCATCTTTCCGGCGAAGGGTGGAGGAAGGAGATCAGGCTTGCACGGTGGAAAAAAAAAAACTGAAAATGGTGCTTCGCGTTTCAACGACGCGTACTTACTTACACAAGAGGGAGGGTTTCAACTTTAAGTTGGGCCTTCATTTGGGCCCATTTTAGGCCTGGATTTGGAGCACAGAGGATAGGCACTGGATTGCAATATGTACAGTAACTTTATTGAGTAGAATGATTTAAAATGGTTTATTCCATCAATTTCAAAAATAAAAATTACTATTTATGTTGAATAAAAGAGAGTGCATATCTCATCAATTCCGAATAAGAATAATCAAAACTCAAATATAAATATTCCGCTACAATTTTGCACGTCTAGTCTAAATGAAATGAATATTTTACGCATTTTATTTATTCACTGTTTTGTATTTCTTTTCACACCCAAATCAACCTTATATTTACATATTGCTTTATATTAATACATGAAAACAAATAAACAAATGAGAAATTTTCTTCTGAAGAGAAAAAAACTTGTTTATCTAAAAACAGAGTTACAAATTAGGCAAGATAACATTGGTTAAAAAAACAACAAGCGACAACAAAGGAACAAGCCACAGTCCCCCAATCATCGTCCTGAATCCACTAGAACCAGAACCATCGCTGCACACCAACTTGTTGTCATGGTATGTGCACACCGGCTTCTTCCTATACACATAAAACAACAACAATCAAATAAAACATAAAATTATTTAATCGAGTCAAGATTAAGCCTAAGATTGTTTGGTTACGTCTGCATGTGACATTAACAAAGCATTATAACATGTACGTTATTTAAAAAGGTTAAGACATGACATACTTGGCGGAACAGAAAGAGACGACGTAATCAGTGCCGGAACAAGTGAAGATACTGGTCGGATCATCATAAGCGTAGCTGTAAGAAGTAGGGCAAGCTTCCTTGAACAGTTTCGAGTAATAAGTTGGTCGACACGTTGAAGGGTTCCCATAAACTCCTCTACAACAATATTCATCTTTATCGAACACATCACAAGCGCTCCTACACGATATCACCTTCCCGTTAGATTTCACGGCCAGCTCCCGCGGACACTTTGGCCTCAGGTCGGCGACGCAACCGGCAACGCTGCAATTTCCTTTCCCGTTCAATGGAGTAACGGACATCGGGAGATTAAATCCGTCGACGAGGCTCACGTCGTAGAAATCCGGTGTAGCTAACGTGAACTCAGCCAGTGAAGCTGGTGGTTTTCCGGAGGCTGAGCATTTTAGGGTCGAGCCGCATGAACCGGTTTCACAAGTTCCGGTTCCGGTTTTGTCGAAATTGCAGCCGGTTCGTCCCCATATTCGACCTGACCAGCCTACTGGTGCGTTGAATACCATGGATTGGCCCGGTTTGAGCTCGAAGCCTCCGCCATTGAAGCTCTCTCCGGGTGTTATCGCCGGCCAGACTACTTGGTTACATGAGTTCACGATCGTGAATACACGAGCTGAGTCCGACCATTTTGTCCCTGTAGTTTAAGTTTCCAATCATTATTCAAACCTTAATTAATATATACGTAACATAGTTGAATTCATGAGACATATAATTTCGAAAATATCTATGATATAAATTATCAAAAATACAGTGGGAACATCTATGATATATATGACTGGGAAAATATAATTGAGATTGAATAATCACCTGATAAAAGTGTTAAACATAGTAACAAGATCCTTGGTGACAAATTGAAACGAGATTGCATATTTACTGGAAAAGATTGAACGATACAAAATATACTATTTTGTGGTCCAGGTGTGGTTAGATTACGGAGAATTACTGATGTGAGAAGGTCTTTTTAAGGGAGAAAGATAGAATAACTTGCATGGAGAGTCTATATCTCAGATTATAATAGTTATTTTCAAGTACTTTTAAACGCAGAACAAGTTAACTTTGTGTATTTTCAAATAAGATTCCTTGTTTTGTAATTAGGAAAAAGTTAGTGTTATTCCTTTCCTGATGCTTTCATGCAAGTATCTTTGGGATAGTTTTTTGGCTTAAGGTAGTCAAGTCCAAAAGCTTGGGATATACTTATAAATGTATGTATGTGTATCTATATATACATTAAATATACATATATAATTATATTAGTAAATGTAAATTATATATATATATATATATATATTACATGTATCTGACTAATTATTTAATTTGCTTAACTTTGGTTGGAAATTTGGATTGTTTCCTTGATCGGTATCTGCATGGCTGCATGTTATCTTGATTATCGTAGACTCCGTCTTGGTCACTTTTTTTTTGTTGCTAAACTGAATATCACTAAAGTGAAAGAAGATTTACATCATGTTACTTTTTGGCTTCGTCAATTCATGCAAGTATATATCTAGGCCTAAGCTATGTTTTAAGTTTTAACCCATTTAAGTTTCAAAATCAAATGACTCATTCGTCATTCGCCCATGCATACTCGCAATATGCTTTCTGATGTAAAAGGTGTTCTCTTGTCACACACTCAAAGCGTTATTTCTAGACTAGAGATGACCCAATATTCTATAGGCAAAAGCGATTTATAGATATGATATGTATCACCAACCAAAAGAAAAAGAAAAGGAAACTATACATTTTAGGTAGATTGGTGATCAGCTTCCTTTCCGCTGCCATCTATTGTGGCCGCCTGGCCGGATTAAAAAGGCAAAAACAAAAGGATGTAAAATGATGATTCATTCTCATTAAAAATTCGATCCATTGTAAGAGTAAGGGGCTGAAAAGGAGAAAGTTAAAGAAAGGGAAAACATAGTGAGATTAATTAAGGCTAAGACAGCTAGACACGTGCGGTTATTATGTTTGGTAGTAATCCCACCTCACTAGCAATCATTCTCTCCATTGGATCCATCCCCAATCACTGAATCACGGCTTTTTACTAACTGTTTCTACCTCAGTAGAGCGTTTGGATTAGTGTGGTGTAGAGAAGGGCATTGTTTTATGTATTTTCAAGTTCCAATTAACAGCTACAATACAAAATAATCAGACAAAACATGAAAACTTAATGATATAATTGATTAATGCACATATAGATCCAGATTACCCTTACTCTAAAAGGAAAAGGCCAATATGTTTTCTTCATTGTTCTAGTAGTTACAATTATTTTAAAATCATGGTACTTTCACCATTGTTATCACTACAAGAAAACATCGGTATTCTGACGGACATTCCGACGGAAAATGAAATCCTCAGAATTTCCCGAGGAATTTCCGAGGAATTTCCGAGGAAATTCCGAGGAAGCTCAAATTTTGGGTTTCCTCGGAATTTCCTCGGAATATACCGACGGAATTCTGAGGAAACATTAATCCGTCGGTATATTCCGAGGAAATTCCGAGGAGAAATGTGTTCCTCACAAAATTCCGAGGAAATTCCGACGAACAAGTCATCGATCGATGCGTTTTTGGACATATACCCATCGATCGATCACATTGTTAAGCTTTGGTCCATCTTAGTGATCGATCGATGCGTTTTTGGACATAAATCCATCGATCGATGCGTTTATAAAAAAACATTCGAGATTTTGAAACCCAAAACAGTAGTTCCTCGGAATTTCCTCGGAATATTCCGAGGAAATTCCGAGGAACACTTGATATCCTAGATCGATCGATGGGATAATCTCATCGATCGATCACATTGTTACGCTTTGTTCCATCTTAGTGATTGATCGATGCGTTTTTGGACATAAATCCATCGATCGATGCGTTTATAAAAAAACATTCGAGATTTTGAAACCCAAAACAGTAGTTCCTCGGAATTTCCTCAGAATATTCCGAGGAAATTCCGAGGAACACTTGATATCCTAGATCGATCAATGGGATAATCTCATCGATCGATCACATTGTTACGCTTTGTTCCATCTTAGTGATTGATCGATGCGTTTTTGGACATAAATCCATCGATCGATGCGTTTATAAAAAAACATTCGAGATTTTGAAACTCCAAACACTAGTTCCTCGGGATTTCCTCGGAATATTCCGACGGAATTCCGAGGAAGAAAAGGGTTTCCTCGGAATTCCCTCGGAATATTCCGAGGAAATTCCGAGGAAATAGGGTTTTAAAACCGAAAACAACGTTTTGCGGTTTGAATAACACCTATATAACCCTTATTAAGTGTCTTACGTTCATTATGAAGTCAAAAATTTGTTCCTTACCCTATAATAAACACTTTTCTGATTGTATGAACGAAATCCCCACAACATAAGAGAAACACTTATACACTTTAATGAACGGTAAATAGAATACTTACAATTCGTTTTGAAATTTGTTATTTCATGGTTTATGCTCATCTATACAAAGAATCCTCAATGGTATGCATTACAATTGTATAAGAAATGAAATACGGCAAAAAAAATTGATGTTTTGAAACCCCAAACACTAGTTCCTCGGTATTTCCTCGGAATATTCCGAGGAAATTCCGAGGAACAATATAAATTAATAGAAATATATGCACAGGATATTCTTTTTCCTCGAATTAATGAAAATATTCCGAGGAAATTCCGACGGATATTTAAGTGGCCGTCAGAATTTCCTCGGAATATTTTCATTTAACCGGGCAAACAAGCCGCCAAATATTTTGCGAAAATTGAAATTGAAAATACTGAGGGAATTCCGACGGAAAATATCCGTCAGACCGAAGGTTTTATAAACTCGAACCGCATCTTCTTCCCCATTTCTCTCTTCTTCCTCTCCGGCGATCTCTCTCTCCTTCCGGCGTTCTCCACCTTCTCTCGCGACGATCTCTCCGGCGAATCCTTTCCATTCCCTTACAAATCATGTAAGGACCCTATCTCACTCTCTTAGGTCTTATTTGTTAGGTTTTTAAGTAGATTTGATGATTTTAGAAGTTTTTTGATAGATTTTTGTTAGGGTGATTGGGTAGGATTGTGATTTGTTGTGTAATAGGTTTAGAATTGTGATTTGGTTGTGTTGAATTGATTTAGAACTTGTTTTATAAATTGTTTATTATTTTTGTATTTACAAAAAGTTTTTTCTATATAAATTCGATTTTACAAAACGTTTTTATATATAAATTCGATTTTTGGATTTATAAAAGATGATTTCATATTTATAAAAATATTTATATTTATTAAAACTAATTTTGTATTTATAAAACATTTTTTTTTATTTATAAGCACTATTTTTTTTTATTTTTGTATTTATAAAAACTATTTTTAAATATACAAAACGTTCTTTGTATATAAATTCGATTTTTGGATTTATAAAAGATGATTTCATATTTTAAAATTAATTTTGTATTTATAAAACATTTTTTGATTTATAAACACTATTTTATTATTTTTTGTATTTATAAAAACTATTTTGTATTTATAAAAAGATGATTTCATATCTATAAAAATATTTATATTTATTAAAACTAATTTTGTATTTATAAAACATTTTTTTGATTTATAAACACTATTTTATTATTTTTTGTATTTATAAAAAGATGATTTCATATTTATAAAAATATTTATATTTATTAAAACTAATTATGTATTTATAAAACATTTTTTTTATTTATAAACACTATTTTATTATTTTTTGTATTTATAAAAGCTATTTTGTATTTATAAAAAGATGATTTCATATTTATAAAAATATTTATATTTATTAAAACTAATTTTGTATTTATAAAACATTTTTTTTATTTATAAAAACTATTTTATTATTTTTTGTATTTTAAATATGTTTTGTATTTCAATTTTAATTTTATATTTTCGAATTTCAATTTAAAAAAATAAATTTATAATTTTTTTAAAAAATTTTGGAAATATTCCGAGGAAGTGTATCCCTCGGAATATTCCGACGACAAGAATTTCCGACGAAAAAAGTCCTCGGAATATTCCGACCTCGGAATATTCCGAGGAAATTCATTTCCTCGGAATTTCGTCGAAAATTTCCGAGGGATTTCCGAGGTAAGATGAATTTCCGAGGAGTTATTTCCGAGGATTTTTTTCGTCGGTATGTCGTTGGAATATCGTTATTCCGACGACATACCGACGATTTTTTCTCTCAGTATGCCACTGTTTTCTTGTAGTGTATTCATAATTTACTTTTAAAATTTTTAGTTAAAAGAACATTAATATTTCATATCCAAATAGCTTAAACCAAAAACACAAAAGATTCAACCTTTATACTACTGGTTAGTTGTTACAATCATGATTAAAAATAATCGTTAATGATAATTGTAGTTTATCATTTCTTTAGAGGAAGACGAAAAAGATCATCATTGGCGTCGCTTCTATTATTATCAGTTTATTACAATGATTATTATAGTCTCTTTATTTTCCTTAACTTATAATGAGTGTACCCTCTTTCCGCGTTTTTACTTTTCTTAATTTGTAATTAGTGCAACCTCTTTTCGCATATTATCGGGGTCAAATTATAATTAACAATCTAAAAGTCGGCCTACCCGCTCGTGTAGTACTCAAGACATGTGGCCCATAAGCCCAACGAATAAATCAAACCCATTAAAACTAATATATGCTCGTCTAAAACAGTAACAGTTACAAGTAGGTGACACAACTCAATTATTGCATACAGAGAGTAAAAAAAACTCTATATAAAGAGTGGAAAAGAGAAGCTAAGAAACTGAGAGAAGAAGAAGAAGAAGAAGAAGAAGTGATCATGGCGGCAGAGAAGATAGAGACTGTAATCGCAGGGAGTTACTTAGAAATGGAGAGAGAAGAAGAAAGTAGAAGTATTAATAATAATGATTCTTCAGCTAAAACAAAACTCTCTAACTTCTTCTGGCATGGAGGTTCTGTTTACGATGCTTGGTTTAGCTGTGCTTCAAATCAGGTATATATATTCATACATCACCTACCGGTCTTGAGATTCATGAAGCTTAAGCAATTACTCCACTAAATAACTACTAGTCTTCTACATATATTTTTCTTAATCAATTTGAAGACCAAATCATATATACATATTAACCACTTATATTTTGGTGCTTAAGGGCAAAATTTTCATCTTATTATGCCCCGGCCTTGATATATCATAGTCTTATACGTAAATATATACATGTGTATTGTCGTCTCTAAAATTGTAACAATAATGTAAATGGATAGGTGGCACAAGTACTGTTGACATTACCATACTCATTCTCACAACTTGGGATGATGTCGGGAATATTGTTTCAACTCTTTTATGGATTAATGGGAAGCTGGACTGCTTACCTCATTAGTGTTCTCTACGTTGAATATCGAACTCGTAAAGAGCGGGAGAAGTTTGATTTCCGTAACCACGTTATTCAGGTTTATTTCATTCTTTAGAATTAATCACAATTATAATGTTTGGTTTTTTAATTTTAGTTTTATTATTCCCTTAAAAGTGGTTTGAAGTGTTGGATGGATTGCTGGGGAAACATTGGAGGAACATTGGATTGATCTTTAATTGCACGTTTCTTCTATTTGGATCTGTTATTCAACTCATTGCTTGTGCCAGGTTAATTACTATTTGTTTTTCTTTTTGTTTACTACTTTTCGAATTTGGACACTAGTCTTTTCTTACAAAAATAAAATTGATTTATTGCAGCAATATATATTATATTAATGATAAATTGGATAAGAGGACATGGACATACATATTTGGGGCATGTTGTGCAACAACTGTTTTTATTCCTTCTTTCCATAACTATAGAATCTGGTCATTCCTCGGACTCGCTATGACCACTTACACTTCTTGGTATCTCACCGTTGCTTCTCTTCTCCACGGCCAGGTCATTTAATTAACAATCACATGTTGTTTTATTTGTATAAGCGACCCTTTGTGTAATTATATAGTCCTGGTTAATGTTATTTACGTTTAAGCTTTTACTTTAAAAAGGCTGAGGATGTGAAACACTCGGGTCCAACAACAATGGTTCTCTACTTCACCGGAGCGACCAACATTCTCTACACCTTCGGTGGTCACGCCGTCACCGTGTAAGCATTTTTTAGTTGATAAAAGTAAAAGTTGCTCCATGTTCTATTATTAACTATATACTAAAAACATTGTAATTAGGGAGATAATGCATGCTATGTGGAAACCGCAAAAGTTCAAGGCGATATATCTACTGGCGACTATATACGTATTAACACTGACGCTACCCTCTGCGTCTGCGGTTTATTGGGCGTTTGGCGATCAATTGTTAACTCATTCCAATGCTCTCTCTCTTCTCCCTAAGTCCGGGTTTAGAGACACTGCGGTGATACTCATGCTTATCCATCAGTTTATAACGTTTGGATTTGCGTCCACACCGTTATATTTTGTGTGGGAGAAACTGATAGGTGTGCATGAGACGAAGAGCATGTTCAAAAGAGCCATGGCTAGGTTACCAGTGGTTGTACCGATATGGTTCTTAGCAATTATCTTTCCTTTTTTCGGACCAATCAATTCAGCTGTCGGATCTCTCCTAGTCAGCTTCACTGTCTACATCATCCCTGCTTTGGCTCATATGCTTACTTTTGCTCCTGCCCCTTCCAGAGAGGTTAGATCTTTTCCCTTCTTTCACATACAGTATTATTGTTTTATAATTATGATTATTTTTTCGTAAGAAACACACTAAAAACATAGTCATTTCCGTTAGAACTCCCGACTTTAATCAAATCCCTCATGAATTCCCGACAGAATCCCAGTGAAATAAGCACTATCAAATTCGCCCGAAATCCATCAGATATGATAATTAGGAATAGTTTGTTTTCTTATAGTAACATTGTTAAAACTTATAAAAACCAATTGGTTATTAGTAAATCCGTCAATTGATTATATAAAATTGTTTAAAATTCAATTTAATTTAAAATGTTACTTAGTTCAACATGTCTATTACTATTAAATACATAATATATATACTGATTTTGGTTAAATCATCTACTTAGCAATTGTTAATATCGATATATCATGGACAGAACGCGGTGGAGAGACCTCCACGAGTGGTGGGAGGATGGATGGGGACTTATTGCATAAACATATTCGTGGTGGTTTGGGTGTTCGTAGTTGGATTCGGGTTCGGGGGATGGGCAAGTATGGTCAATTTTGTTCGCCAAATCAACACTTTTGGTCTATTCACCAAATGCTACCAGTGCCCACCTCACAAGCCTTGATATTTACATATTGGACATTCAAGACCTTCTAGAAAGAGGGTTTCATCTGAAGGTTTTTTGTTTGAAGATCGACTATATTATTATATCTATGCTTTTACAATTTACTGAAAATCACATCCATTGTAATTGTTTGACGACAATAATCTTTTACTTTGGGTTTGTTTATTTGTTATGTTGAGTTGCATTTGGTAATTGTTTTTTTTTTAACTTCCTTAGTTAAGGTGTGATGGCTATCTTAGGCCAACCCAATTTTTAATTAGTGTTCTTTCATAGATTGTGTATTTTTCCGTGTGTTTGTGTGATCTCTTTATTTTTGTACTATTAAAAAGAAAAATTCCATAACGTATTCTCTAACAACCTAGTATTGTTTTGCGTAATTAAAGAGAACAATTTCTTTTGTTTTGTTCATTGATGAACACTAAGATTTTGATGAAAATTAACAACAATTTATGGACTCAGCGTGATGACACGATGTTATGGAAATGCATGATTTAATTGATAAGCTATAATTTATAATATATCCACTAGTCATTATTTGAAACTGATTTTGACACGCATCACTACAATGACAAGTTTTATTGTTAAATGTTTGTTAAATGTGACATAAACAATTATTTATATTTGTAAATAAGTAATGTTTATTTATATTTTTAGAAAACTTTTTAAAACATGGTAGTAAATTATGCATCATCGTTAAAATAAATCTATTCAAATATGACATTAAACTATATAATAATATAAATATAATAATATTCTACAAATTTCAAAGTATTATTTATTTCAATTTTTTATAATTATACGAATTTATTACTAACAATTATTTTCAATTTTTTTACAATTTAAAAAAAAACTATAAATTTTTAATTGTAATATTATTATTTTTTATAATTTTTAGAAAAAATAGAAATATTGTTTAGTTTTAATTTTTGATAATTACACAAATTTTATATTAATTTTATACAAGTTGATTTAATATATTTTTATCTAAAAGAAATAGATAAAAATTATCTAAGATGATAATTTTAAATATATGCATATATATTTTAAATAAAAATTAAATAAAAATTATTTATTTTATCTTAATTTATATTTAATTAAATCAAAGTTCATATTAAAATATTACTAAGAAAATAATAAAATCTAAAATAATAATATATTTTTTATCAGTGCATGTGGTGCATGAAAGCACTTAGTAATTTGTATAATATAAAAGGTCGGTTCAATATTTTAAAATTAGTATTGATTCAATTTTTTATAATGTTTGTTTTTAAAATATTTCAAATAACTTTAGTTTGTGCTAAGATAAAAAAATATGCACATAAATCTTTTTAAATTTTATATTTTGTTAAAAATTATAAATATTTTAAAATTTTAGATTCTTAACAATTAAAAAAAGAAGGGACATTCAGTCAAAAAGAAAAGGGAGGGACATCTGATTAGACCTGGGGAGTGGCACATTTGTCCCCCATTTAAGCCAATTAATAGTAATTTTATCTAGTTGAATTAGAGAGTTTCTTCAAAACAATGCAATAGTTTATCGTAGGGGAAATAAGCAAATCACATCATAATGAAAACGAAATGAAAGGCGAATTTTCGGAAAAAATGAACAATTTCTGACTTATAAAAAAATAAAATAAAAAGGAGGCAAAAAGGCTATGGCAGCTTGTGTCAGTGACTCAGTGTGAAAGGAGTTAGTACTTAGGACAGGCGGCCTTTTTACAATTATTAGTTGGCCTTTACAATCCGGTCAGATTCTCATATCACCAACCGATTAAATTGTTGTTTAGACTCAACTAGCATCAAAAACTGAAATAAATCAACCGAATAATACATTATTGCTCTTGTTAGGGTTCATGATATCAAGTATCAACTCGTTCATTGGGGTGTAGTTGAGGTATAAGTTCCACAACAATAACAACAACTAAAAGAACGATAAAGAAAAATAAACCTAACGATCTATCATTTCAGCTCGCTATAATTAAGTAGGAACAAGCTCACTATCTGGTCCTGACATTTGTGTTGATTTTGCGAGATGGAGACATTTGACTAACCACTCTTTCTTACCAGTTACTATCCAAAAAAAGAAACTACAAATTTTCAATCAACACATATTATAAATAAAGTTTCGAGAAAACTCAGAATAAGTAACTTTTCTTCATCATGCTTATGTCTATTTACTTGTCTAGTGTCCTGTTGGAGTCAAGTTTTGGTAATATGTTTCTTTCCGGTGATATTTCTTGTTAATAAAATTTTAAATTTTTTTCTTTTAAGATTTTAAGTTTCAAAAGTTATTTTTATCAAACACAATAAACGCTTTTTCATAGATTTCATATCTAATATGCTGTTTTCTGACTAGCTTTCTAACTTGCATACGTACTCCAATCAATATCATGGGTAGTCGGGTCACCATTCTGCCAATTTCTCTACCTGCTAAAGAAATAGACAAAATATTAACGATTACAAAAACAATATGGAAAATATGAAATGATACAAGCCAAGTTACAAAAAAAAAGAAAGAAATGATACAAAAGATGTGATCACAATCTATTACTGAATATGTATTTAACCTAATTTTCTTGTGTTGCAGCCAGTGAGTCAGTGATATATTACAAAAGAAGAAGTTAACAAGGAAAATGACGAAATTTGGCAATGTTTAGAGAAAATAGAGTTATCTTTTTTAAAGATTTTCCGTAGGTATTATTATTTTAAAATATTTTTTGTATGTGTTTTCATTAAAACGTCATAAACCAACAAATATATATATATATATATATATATATATATACGGTTCACTTTGGATTGAAAATATTTAAACTTTGTTCAATTGATATTTTTCTTTCTTAATACATTTTGTATGACCGCAATGCTGTAGATGTGAAAACTACGATGTGAAAATCTATAATGAAAATAATTTTGGAAAAACTATGCGGGCACGAACAAATCCAACAGTACTTTATTGTAATTATCCTTTTCTATGAATATAAATTGAAGTTTTTGTTAATGATATTTGTTCCCTTTGTTATCAACACACAAATAACTAAGTATACATGGTTTATGGTTTGTTTTGCCACCAGGAAATTCCAAAATCAGGATTGTGATAATACAATCAAGAATTCAAATAGGTTAAGATTTAAGAGCAAGTAAGAATAAGTAACTTGTTAAAAACAAAATATCCGACAAGAACAAACTTTAAATCAGAAGTAGACAACTAATTTTTATTTACAAATGGAAAAAGAGTTTTGATCAAATTTCTAGAAAATTTACGAGAATACGACAAGACACAAAAATTCAAGATAGAACACGTTCTCACGTTATGCTCAGCCTTCGCGTACGATTGCGAAAAAAGAGAATAGTGAACACCTACTGAATTCTATGCAATGAGCAAAAAAAGTAAGATAAAGAATGACAAAGCGTGTGGATAAGCTCGCACGTGCGTGGGGCCATGGCGGAAAAAAATCATCTTCGATATCTTCACCTTTTTATTTATTTTTGCATACCCTAAACTTCAGAGAAAAAGCTACACATCACATGCCAACTTCGGATTAATTAGGTGTATGACGAGTTGACGAGTAAGAGCATCATTAACCTTATAAGGCTATAAAACCATGATTAACAGGAGCTTCTTATGATAAAGTTCTTAGCGGAATATAAGAATCGGTTTCTTAACTTTTAACTAAAAAAGCTAAGAACCGGTTCTTAAAGATCTTATTTAAGAGTCGGTTCTTAGTTTTTTTAGTTAAAAGTTAAGAGACGAGTTCTTATATTCCGCTAAGAACCTCATCCTAAGAACTTTTCAGATATTTAAGAACCGGTTCTTAGCTTTTTTACTTAAAAGTTAAGAGACGGATTCTTATATTCCGCTAAGAACCTCATCCTAAGAACTTCACATTAATTATGCTCTGGCCCCATATGGGTTTCATAATTTTTTTATTTTTTTTTGTCTGATTAAAACAAAAAAAATTAATTAAAAGACAAACCAATCGCGGACCGCCACGTATCGGTGGAGCTGCGAACAGTGAAAAAATTCCTTAAGGATCGATCATTATTTTGTTGTTTCTGTCACCGGTTTTTATAATTTTCAGTGGGGACCGCCATTAGTTTTGGTTAAGAAACGCCTTTAAATCATGCGATAATCATGGCCTTAAGTCTATAAACAAAGGTGTACCCAAATGTGACTTCTAGACTAATTGCATTTGTGTTACCCGAACCAGAACACTCTACTTTAAACTAACAGTGGTGATATAGTGGTGCATTAATTTCAAACTTGAATAATTCAATTGCGGCATTAGATTAATCGTTCGCCCACTATAGAACTTCATTTGAGTATTTTTTTTAGAAAATTGAGCTGTAAAACCAGAAAAAACATCTAATTCATTGTTTAACCAATTTCCCTAACATTTATATACACGGCGTTATTTTTCTATAATAATACGGTATTATCCCTTTTTCTAACCAGTGAAATCTGCAGCCAAAAAATAATTTAAAAAACTTAATTATTATCTGTAAAATGTAACTTGTGGCTTAATTGCCTTCACATCTTCTTTTTTACTTTTCTTCCTAACCTTCTTGCTCTTCCTGCTTCTGAAATCAAAGGCCACACGACAGCGGTAAAGTTACAGCGGCAACAAGTAACAATTCATGCCTATTTGACTTCACACCCTCGATTCTTGTCAGATTTCTTAACCCACTGTAAGCTCTTGTGTATTTACTTTGATTATCTTCATATGATGTTGTTCTCTTTTCTATTTTGGCTATAGTCGGAACTAGGATATTATAATTGTAAAATCTACAAACTCGTTGCCGTTGAATCTTGGATTTGCTTTCCGACTATGAAGTGCCACAATTTAGTCAGAGTTGTGGTTTCCCTGGTTGTTTTTACTCCTTCGTAGATTTGAACTGTGCTTTTTGCAGAGATACATAGTATATACTGTAGTAATATAGTTTGTCGTATGGAATAGCATCTGCAATACTTAGGCTTTCTTCGTCTGGACATATCATGAGATCTGTTAGGCCTATTATATATGAAATGAAATGGAACATAAGTTTTTCTTTTTCTCGACATAGCATGCAATCTATTAGGAATGTTTTATTTGAGATGGAAAGCATGATCTGCAACATATGTACTTTATAATTCTTTATCAACGATTTGTTAGGCTTATTCTATTCGAAATGGAACAACACATAGGTTTTTCTTCGTGATCTGGACATCGACTGAAATCTAGGTTTTTCTTCGTGATCTAGACATCGACTGAAATCTATTAGGAAATTCTATATGAGATGGAATATAATAAATTGTTGGTTCACACGATTCTATGTGAAATGGAATAGCATGCGAAGAGTGTATGTACATTACAATCCTTTATCAATAATTTTGATGTTTGCCATAAAAAAAGTTATTTTCTACATACAATACAATAGACTCTTTATACTAATTGTTGCCGCTATGACCTTCCTTTTTCAGGTTTGGCATGGATGATTTAAGTTTTCCAAGTAGATTGTTTGAGACAAGATTTGAACCAACTGGAAATACAAAATGTGAACAACTATTTCACCCTCCGTTGGATTGAGGTGATCAAGAGTACATTAAAAGATGATGACCTGGCTATGTTGAATGTGTCACTGTTTGAGAGAGTCTTGAAGATGGGGTCCCATACCTTCTATGTGATGTTTATTCATTATATTATATCAAGCACACATTAGCTTCTATATAACACGGTTATTTTGTTAAAGTATATATTTCTTATTTCTATGTAATCTGACATACATAGAATGAAAATTAATTTTATTAGCACTCGTGTTCTATATTGGACGTTTTAATACCATCTTATGTATCTTCCAAATTCATACTTGTATATAATATTTTCCTATTTGATACTTGGATGATGGTTTATATTTTCTGTGTATTGTTTAGTGATTATTGGATAAGTTTTAGTTTTTGAAAGCATACTTTATGGCTTATTGATTAGTTCATGGGGTTTAGTTTATATTCAGAGAAATTGTGGTTTATATTCACATGGATTGTTTAGTGATTAGTTTACGTTTAGTTTATAGAATTTTGGGGTTTATATTGTATTAGAGTTTACCTTTTCGTTTAGGATTTAGTTCTTAGTTGATAGGGTTCGGTTTAAGTATGCTTGGGGTTTCCAGTTGGATAATATGACAATATTTATGTCTTGGATTTCATTTCATAATCTATACTATTCCATATAGAATAGTAATGAGAGGAATGGACTCTCCCTTACGTAACATACGTTGTGTAACGCGTACAATTATTATACACTCATGTCACAGCCTACTTTACATCATATGTGTTAATTACAGCTGCCATATGCACTATGTATAGTTATGTACCGCAAAAAAATGACCACGTATTTCATTTTTGGAATTGTAACAGACAACCTGTTACGTGAAGAAGTAGAACCGGATGAAATGATACCAAAAAGCCTGACACTAAATTATGTCAAAATTAGTGTTAGTTACTTAATTTATTATTCATATATAGCTATATCGCCAATAAGCCTTTTTTTCCCTTGGTCATTGTAGAACTGACAAGAATATACAGTTTTTTTTCACATGACTAATGGGCTAAGTTTGAACTTCAGCATATAGTGATATATCCCAGTTACAAAGGAAATCATTAAAAATCCATATTAAAGTAGGTTTCACCCAAAAAAAGAAGACGAGATGGGTATTTACATGACAGGTTTGTAAGCTTATGCGTTGGAGGGTTTCTCATAATCATATATGACTTCTTGTATACTTATGCTTTGATATATATATATATATATGTTCATTATGTGCATTTTCTTTTATAAGTCTTGTTTGATACACATTTGTCCCGACACTACAAGAAAACACGCCGAATTCCGACGAAGGTTCCGACGGACATCAACGTCGTCGGACATTTGTGACGGATTACCGACCAATTTCCGACCAAATCCAAAAAATTGAAGTCGTCGGAATTTCGTCAGCCATTTCCGACGGAATTCAGACGAAACAAGGGTCGTCGGAATTTTCCGACGACTTTTCGACGACATTCCGATAAAAAATGTAACCGTTGTAGTCGTCGGAAGTTCGTCGGTATATTCCGACGAATTTCCGACGACATTCCGATTAACAGTAAATTCGTCAGAATTCCGTCGGAATTTTCCGACGAATTTCCGACGAACCATGTGACCGTTGCCGACAAATATATATGACCGTTGTATAGCCGTTTGAGATTGGACAATACCGACGGAATTCCGACGGACTGCTTTACATCCGTCAGAATTTCGTCGGAAAGTCGTCGGAGGGCCGTAAGCAATTTTCTATAAATACAACCCCTCCTCATTCAACTCATTCACACTTCATTCTCTCTTCATTCTCTTTAGTCATAACAATTCCGTGAAAATCATGTCTTCAGAAGTTTATTATCGTTCGTGGATGGATAAACCTCATTTGGATCCGAACACCAATTTGCTTACGGAAGAATACGTTCAAGGGATTGGAGAATTCATGAGGCTTGGTCAACAGCAACCGGATGCAAAAAGTGGTATGTTAAGATGTCCCTGCTCTTCTTGCAATAATAATAAGGTTATAAAAGAATTTGATGTTTGGACTCATTTGTATATGAAAGGGTTTTCACGTAATTATAAAGTTTGGTACCTTCATGGGGAAACTGGTTATGAATATGGTAGCACTAGCGAACCTCAGCCTGTTAGTGAACTTCAGCCTGATATTAGGTTAGAAGAATCTAGAACGGATATAGATTATGGTGTAGGTACTGAGCAGATGGTACATGATCATTATAGAGGGGAAGAACCAAATCCCGAATCTAGGAGATTTTTTGACATGTTGGATGCAGGAAAAGAACCTTTGTATCAAAATTGTAGAGATGGTAATTCAGTCTTATCATCTGCAGCTAGATTAATGGGTATTAAGACAGACTATAATTTGGCTGAAGAATGTATGGATGCGATTACTGATTTTGTCAAAGGTATTCTACCTGAGGATAACCTTGCACCGGGTTCATACTACGAGGTTCAGAAACTTCTTGCAGGTCTTCAACTACCGTATGAAGTGATAGATGTATGTATTGACAACTGCATGATCTACTGGAGAGCGGATGAGACACGAAATGTATGCAAATTTTGTGGGAAACCTCGTTATCAGGAGACGAGGGGAAGAGTTCCGATCCCATTCAAAAGAATGTGGTATTTGCCTTTGACGGAAAGATTGAAGAGGTTGTATCAGTGTGAGCGCACAGCAAAAGCAAGGAGATGGCATGCAGAGCATTCCACAAATGGTGAGATTAGACATCCTTCAGATGCGAAGGCTTGGAAACATTTCCAGTCAACATATCCAGAATTTGCGGAAGAGAGAAGAAATGTTTATCTTGGATTATCTACTGATGGTTTCAGCTCATTTGGAAAGCATGGAAGACAGTATTCTCTATGGCCAGTTATTGTGACACCGTACAACTTACGGCCGAGCTTGTGCATGCGACGAGAGTTTTTGTTTCTCTCAATTCTTGTCCCCGGGCCAGATCATCCTAAAAGATCACTAGATGTGTTTCTTCAACCACTGATATATGAGTTGCAACAACTATGGGCGCATGGTTTTGAGACATACGATGTTTCGTGCAAAGAAAACTTTCAGATGCGGGCAGTACTTATGTGGACAATAAGTGACTTTCCAGCATATGGTATGTTATCTGGATGGACAACACATGGGAAGCTATCATGTCCATATTGTCAAGATGACACAGATGCTTTCCAACTAAAGAACGGAAGGAAAACGTGTTGGTTTGACTGTCACAGACGATTTCTACCTCCTGATCATCCATACCGCAGGAGTAAGACTTCGTTTACGAAGAACAAGCAGGTGTTTGATGGTCCACCTGAGGAAGTTAGTGGGAAAGATTTGTTGAAGCAGTTTAGGTATTTTGATGCAGAAAGGACGCCAGATGTAGGTGGACATGAAAACATTCGAGTCAATGCGGTTGGAGAGCTACATAACTGGCACAAAAAGAATATTTTCTGGGATCTGCCATATTGGGAGAGTCATCTATTGCGGCATAATTTAGATGTCATGCATATTGAGAAGAACCAGCCCGTCTTCGACGTAGTTTGGTGAGCAGTTCCCGTGCATCGGGATCGTCTCATGACTCGGTTCCCGCATATATTCCCGCTCCAGCTCCCGCTGCCCCTCACGCTGCTGCTCAACAGGATCCGGGGGTCATGCCGGTTCATCTATTGGTTCAACAACCAGGTCGAGAGCATCTCCCGGTTCTCCAACCCAACCCACGACGAGGCCATAGCACTTGGTTAGTATTTTTTTTATTTGTACCGTTATGTTTTTTTCCTTTAATTAACTTGCTAACTTGTATTTTTTTTAAAGGTTCACCAAGTCGAAAAATGGCATTAGCCGGAGCATCAACCAGATGATGTACTCCATGCTCTGTTTTGGATATCCAAAGTGGAGTGTGATCCCTTCCGACGAACGAGAGTTGTGGTTTCGTCAGTTTGCGGTATAGTAACTCTTCATTTTTTTAAAGTTTTTACATTTTTTTTAATATATTTACTTATTAAATTGTGTTTGTTTTGTACCAAGAGTTCAACTGGCACTCCGATCTTACGGAAACAGTCCGTAAGAAATTCAACGAAAAGGCCATGGACTCTTATACAAAGCAGATAAACGCGTGGAAGACAGTTTGGCAGAAGAACAAGAGGCCACGGTTCATCAACGGGACGGTGTGGGAGCAGTTGATAGCTCATTGGGAGAAGGAAGAAACTGCAGAGACGTCTTCTAGGAACTCCAAGAACCGGAAGAGCGATCGTGGCGGGAAAGGTATGTATGTGCACAACCTCGGCGCTTGCTCTATGTCTACTAAGGAGGATGAACTTGTAAGTTTTTTATTATTATTTATCTTTATATTTTTTAAATAAATATTTTATATATTCCTTTAATGTCGGTTTTTTTAGATCGAAGCAAATGACGGTAATCCTGTTGATCGTCTCTAACTCATTAAGGTGGCTCACACTAACAAGACGACTGGTCAAATTCAGGACCCCGTGATCAAAGGTGTCGTTGTTTTGGTGGAAGTTGAAATAGTATCTCAATCTCAGCCTCTCTCTGATGACGGCGACTCTACGGGAGCTTCAACCAACTTGTCTCTATTGCAAATAAATGAGATGGTTGAAAAGGTAATTTTTTTATTAATATATTTTTTTTATAATGTCGATTACTAACTTGTCCCTATTTACTTACTTTAAATATTTTTGTAGGCGGTTCCTAAAAGGAAAGGAGGCCGTTTAGTTGGGTTGGCCCGCCGTGCTTCTTCGTATCCGGCATCTTCTTCGCAAGCTCCGTATGCCGATCCCATGATTCTCGAGGAGCTACATGACAAAGATGAACGGATTGGGGCATTGGAGGAGCAGAACACCACTATCCTTTCGGAGAATGCCACTATCCGTTCGGAGAATGCCACTATCCTTGCTGAGTTGGCATCCCAGAAGAAGTTCAACACCGAGATAATGCAGAAGCTAGATCCTTTGATGTCTTCGAGTTCATCTTAGTTTTTTTCGGCTTTTTAAAACTTTCGGAATGTTTTTTTTTTCTATTTCGGTTTGTATAAATTTTAAACTTTCTGAATGTTTTTTTCTATTTCGGTTTGTATGAATTTAAATTATATAATATTATTAGTTTTAAATTTCTAATTTTTTTAATTTATTAATATAAAAAAATATATAAAAATGCAAAATTAATTCGTTTTTAAAATTGGTATATACCGATGGACAATGGTCGTCGGAATATACCAACGGACAAATATCCGTCGGAATGTACCGACGACCAATTTTCGTCGGAATATACCGACGAACAAATATCCGTCGGTATATTCCGACGACCATTGTCCGTCAGTATATTCCGACGCCCAAAGTTTGTCGGAATACACCGAGGAATCCACTACGTCGGAATTGTCCGAGGAACGTTCTCCGTCGGTACATAGTTTTTTCGATGAACTCTGGTCTCGTGTGTCCGCATCGTAATATCGTCGGAAGTTCGTCAGAATGACGTTTCTCGGTATTCGTCAGAAAGTCGTCGGAAGTTCTGACGAAATTCCAACGAATTTTTTTTTCCGACAAAACGATACCGACGGACAGGTTCGTCGGAAATTCGTCGGAATCGGTCTATTCCGACGAATTTCCGACGATTTCGGCCATCAGAATCCCCCTGTTTTCTTGTAGTGCGAATTGATTGATACTCATCATCCACACTTCCAAATGTTGCGTCTGCTTGTAGTGGCCAATCTCTATCATGATCATATATGTCTTCCACATTTTGACAATCGATTTTTTTTTCATATCCTAAAAATAGATGGTTCCAATAAACTTCAGAATGTAAATGTTCACAACTTAGAAAACAATAGTTTTAAAATATGATCTTACATTGCATATAGTTCAATACACACATAATAAAAGATACATACTTGACCACAAAAAATGTTGATGGGTTATTCCCTTTAAAATAAAGCATGCAATAGTTAGGGCCCTATTTCATTAAATATTAAATTCTAAATTTATGTTAACGGGCTTAAGCTTTTCAATACCACAACATATACACTACAAGAATAACGCCCAACTCCGAGAGGCATATTAATCGAAAGTTAGTCGGTAATGGCGTGTTCCCACTATTTTCCGAGAATAAAAAAAATAGTCGGAGTTTGGGTCTCGGAAATAAGACGTTCTCGGAAATAAATCGGTAAATTCCGATAAGAGATATCGTCGGAAGCTTTTATCGGAAAGTGATTGGAAAATTCTGAGAAAATTCCTATGTATATAACACCGACGAACTTCCGACAATTTAATCTTTTTAAATAAAAAAAAACAAAATAATGAAATATATCAAATAAAAATCAAATAATATTAAAATTATCAAATGTGTATTACATTTACAAATAACCAAATTAAATATAAAATTTTTAAAAATAAACAATATAAAATACAATAAAACTATATTTACGAACGATGTTGCCGGTGGCCGTGTAAGGGCTTCGGGTACGATAGTCTCGGCGTAGGGTGCAACAGCGTAGATCTAAAGTGTGAATATGAAGTTGGAGATGTAGCGTGTGAAGCCTTCACAGTGAAGGGAGAGTGAGCGGCAATGGCAGGGTGGTGTGCAAGGAGTTGAGGCGGTGGCGAAGCGGTCCAAGGAGCTGCAGTGGTGGCGATAGCGGTCCTTGGAGCTGGAGAGATGGCGATGGTGGTCCGAGGAGCTGAAGCGGTGGTGATTTATTTTGAAAGAATCACAGATCTAAAAGAAACAGAAGAAGTATAAGAAGAGAAAAATAAAACATGGATGAAAATTAAGGAAGAGAAGAAGAGAGATCTGTGGAGAATCAAGATAAGAAAGAATTATATGTTATATTAAATAAAAATTAGTTACCTACATAGGCTTTCGTGAAAAAATCATGCAATCGATATACACCACACAATTAAAAGTTATAAATTTAAGTTTAAATATTAGAGTAATTGCATTATATATATTATTTATATTATCAACTGTTTAATACATGTTCGTGTACAGAACACAAAACATTTGAAACTATTCCGACGATGGTTTTGATGGATGTTCATCGGAACAGAGATTAACCGACGAGATATATAATCTATTTTAACACTGTTTAACTTTCCGACAAGTATCACCAACCATTTACCGAGAAGTTTCACCTGTCGGTACCAACCGAGAATGTTCCGAGAACTTTAACGAGAAGTCTCCGAGAGAATCTTTTTGTCGGAAAAATCTTATAAACTTCCGATGAACTTAGTAAGTTGTCACTAAGCTCTCGCTCAGACGTCGGAAATTTTCCGAGAATTAAGACTATCGGAAATTTTTGTCGGAGTTGCCACATCATATATCTCAAATGTGGAAGAAAATATGCAACGTCCTGTGACTGTTGCTATGTTCATGCCTTTTTTTTTTGTAAACTTGCTATGTTCATGCCTTCATGGTTGTGTTTTTCGGAAGTTTATAAGATTTTTCGGAAGTTTAAAAAAAAAAAAAAAAAAAAAAATAGTTGTGTTTTTCGTATTGAACAAGGGAGTAGATTATTGCGTAAGGCAATGCATCCCAAACTTTTGTATGAGACATCCAAAAATTACTCTAGAAGCATGCAAGGAAGTTTGCGTAAATAAATGCATCTATTCTAAAAGCAATGGGATATTCAGTGTCCAATCAAATGTACGGATATATGATAAATTGTAGTATTTGCTCATTTAAGGGCGTAAAGTGCCATGGTTATTAAACACAGCCGAATTACGATATATGTATGTGTGGTGGTATCTAGTTAACGTTGAAAAATATGCATAGAGCTTGATCGTTGTGGCCATGCATTTACATATGAAAAATAGTAAATTTACAGTGTAACAAATTAATTTCACTAAATAAACTATAAAACTTTGACGTTTGAGTTAGCTATAAGAAAGAAAGCTATCATGTTTGTAATGGAACTATACAAGGTTGCTACAAATTTGAGGAGACTCTTGAGCTTAACAATATTATGTTTGTTAGCAAATAAATAGCTAGCCATCTTAACTTCGTAAAACGATAAAGACCAGAAAAAGTGTAACGGTGCTCTCCTCCCTCCCCGACAAACTGAGGTCCTTATCGTTCACCACTCACCGCCGCCTCGCAAGGCGTCGGTCTCCTCCGCATCCGATGACTAAGAAGAAAAAGCACAAAGACAAGACCGCCAGTGGTAGCCCCTCCGGTTCCACTTCCTCTGTTTCCTCTGAAACTGAAACTGCGAAAAATGGTGTTGCAATTTCAGTAGATCCGGACTTCCCAAGCTCTGAAGGTGCTCCTCCTGCATCGTCGAAGCCTGAAGATGCCCTTACAGACCTGAATGGTGCCGTCACAGCCACCACAGCCGACAGAGTCAATGAAATCCCTAGCTCAGAAATTGAAGGTGCCGTCACAGCCACCATAGAGGAAGGGGAAATCGTGACTCTATCTGAACAGAATGGTGCCGTCTCAGCCACCAACACCGACAGAGAAAGTGAAATCCCTAACCCTGAAATCATGACCTTGCCTGAGGAAAACAGTGTTGTCACAATCACCAACGTCGACAGACCTGATGAACTTTCCCAACCAAAATCCGTCGGTGCCGTCACAGCCACCGTCGAGGAAGGGGAATTTGTACCTCCACCATCTCCGACCCCAGCTACTAAGCAATGTGTACCAGTAGAAAATGACGGGATAGTGAGTGAACACACAACAAGCAGCTTCTCCCCACGGTGAACCTGCTCCCATCTCCGATCAAGCAAAACTTGCGGCTAATCATTGGCGAAAATTTGTCAAACCGAGCTCCAAGAAACTCGAGCCAGAAGGAAAGAAACCGAGCTCCAAGAAAATTTGTGAAGCACCAGGCTGATGGTAACATCAGGAAATCCTCTGCAAACAAAAGTCTGACTAGCAGGAAAGAATCTCATGATGTGGTTCGTACTCAAACCCCTGCAAAGTCCCTAAATCTTGCTACTGATGTTGAAACAAATGTTGCAACTGGTGTATCTTCTTCTGCTGTTGGAGTGTCACCTGCTGTTACAATTCAGAAGGATCACGCTACCCAGAAACAATTGCACAACAGCCTTGCTGGTCCATCTAGGCAGAATGATCTTGTTGTTGTTGACCTTGACAGTGCAGGGTTTATCTCTTCAGGAATTTCAGCTAAAGGATCTGATACAGCTTCTGCCTCGGGTTCAGAAAGTTTATCTAATGAAGACTATCATTCACCGGAAGAAGTGGACAGGTTCATTCAAGTTATGACTAGGCAGATAAGAAAGCGATCCAACGGAAAAGCCAGGGCTAGAGGCCCTCTAAATCTCTAACTTTTTCACCTCTTTATGGATACTTTTTGCTGGAATATAAGAGGAATAAATGATAAAATAAAACGTCGCGGAGTTAGGAAATGACTGAAGAAAAATCAGCCTCTTTTTGGTGGTCTCGTTGAGACCCACGTCAACCCGGATAAAGCCTCTTCAATCATCAGCAGAGTCTTCCCTGGTTGGCGCTATGAATGTAATTACGAGTTCTCGGATTTAGGAAAAATTTGGGTTCTTTGGCACCCATCAGTAATTGTTTCAGTATGTCACAAGTCTCTCCAATCTATTACATGTATAGTCAAGCTGCCCCTTGTTAAATCAGAATTTGCAGTAACAATGGTGTATGGGTCAAATGACAAAAGGGTTCAGAAGCAGCTTTGGTCTGATCTCAGGTTCCTAGCGGCCTCTTCTCAGGTTAATCAACGTCCATGGACAGTGCTTGGAGATTTCAATCAAACGCTATTCTCCACGGAGCACTCTTCCGCAGATCTTTTCTCTTCGCCTCTGGGTATGTGAGAATTTCTACAGTGTACATCAGCTACAGAACTCAGATCTGCCTTTCATTGGTAACTCTTTTACCTGGTCTAATAAACAAGGTGACACTATTGTCTCAAAAAAGTTGGTGATATCTAGTGATTTTGATGAGATTTAGATTCATAATTTAGATTATTATGATCATTCTAGACTGTATTTAGGTGTATATATTGCATACATTTGTCCATTTGCATTTAACAGGGTTTGGATTGCACAATTGAGAAGTTAGAGGCGAAATCAAGGGTCAGTTTGTAAATTTTATGACTTTGGGGCCAGAGTGAAAGAAATTAAAAACCGAGGACCATCCTGTGAATACACGGAGGGCCAGATTGTAACATTAAAAGTATTGGGCTGATTCGGGAGGATGTTTCTGCAAATTTGAAAGTCCAGGGGTCAAAGTAAAAAAAAGAAGAAACTCCAGGGATCAAGCTCGCAAATTGATGGAACATCTCCATTGTTGTCGATCACTTCTCCGTGACGAGAAACGATGGCTGCGACGGCGAGAAGCGACGACTCCGGAGCTTCAGGATATGCGGTCATGGATCGAGCTGAGGTCATGGCGGCGACTCTGGGCGTAGTGGCGACTTGTTGATGCGACGACGACTGAAGCTCTCGACTACGACGAGGAAGATGGAGAACTCGTGGCTGACCACGACAGAGGAGATGAAGCTCGACGACGCGGGTTGAAGGGCCGCGGGATCGTGACCCCGCGCGCACGAAGAGGAGGAAGTCGCGATGTCTCGACTCGGGGTGGGAGACGCGGGGAGCCATACCCGCGCGCGTGAAGTTGGATCTGCTCGACGTCCAACGCGGGGTAACCAACTCGGGTTGTAGCGCGTGATTTCTACCCGAGTCGCGTCTTTGCCTTAGTCGAATTTTAATATTTTTAAAGGGGTTTTTTAGACTTTTTAATGGAAACCATTAGGTTTACCAAAGACATATAAATACTCATGTAATCCAAAAGTAGGAGATATCTTATTTTCTATCTAATCACAAAGAACTTTGAGTTGAAAGATCTAATCTTGATCATAAGTTCTTATCTTTGCTTGATTATCTTGCTCTCTAATCATGTTTAACCTTGAATCATCCATGGTTTTGGGGTTATTCATGTCTATTAGTGAGTAGACTAATCTTGGATTCATGGGCTAGGGTGATTAAGGGTGATTAGAGAAGATCTAGGGTGTTTAGTGTTAGATTTACTTGTTTCCTTGCTTGTTGAGGGTTCTCAATGCCACGATCATACTAAAATAGATCTTTAGACATTTCATGCCCACAAGGTGTATGATGAAATGCCTGAACCAACTCTTCAATGCTTTTAGCTTGCTTTACCTAAGAGATTAGTTGCTAAAGGAGTTAAGATTGCTATTAGACTTGTTCTCTATGTTTGTTTTAGTAACATTCAACCTAAGAGATTAGATGCTTGAGTTGCTTTACCAAAAGAACATTCATCTAGAGATAGAGCTTGTTTAGCTTAGTGTCTAGGCATAAGGAAAGTGTTTGATTGATACCTTGCCACCCTTAGATTGGATCTACATCACCCAAGATCAAATGCCTAGCCCCATGAGTCATCTTGCTTCAAATTGAGAAAGAAAGATCATTACTTTATTGCATTAGCTTATTAGTTCTTAGTTCATACCATCTTAAAACCGGATCGCACTTAGCTTAAGCATGAACTTGCATTTTCTTTGCTTTAGAATCACTTAGAACTGGTTCGACAATCTTTTATACTACATTGATTTGATCTTGGACCCTTGAAAAGTCTTGCACCAAATTGGCGCCGTTGCCAAATTCTAAGTTGATTGTGACATTGGGATTTAGTCATTTGCTTGAGACTAAGTCAATTTTTATTTAATTGTGTTATTGCTTCTCTTTGTTCTTCTCCCTTTGCATTTCAGGTGTATGAACACAAGGAGCAAAGGTCCAACAAACCTAGTTCCAAGAGTTGAAAACATTAGAGCACTTGAGAGGGAGATTGGAAGACAGAGAAGAGAAGTAGAGCAACAAGCTCATTTGCAAAGGTTGGGGTTTGATATGGAGAATCTGCCTCAAGATGGTGATGCCCAAGGAGGCATTGATCCAAGAGCTGGTCACCTTCGACCACAGCTCTTAATCGCGGTGTACGTTGATGATCTTAATATTATTGGAACTCAAAACGAAATCCAAAAGGCATCAAACTATCTGAAAGGAGAATTTAAGATGAAAGATCTCGGGCAGACAAAATATTGTCTAGGATTACAAATTGAGCATTCTCAAAAGGGTATATTTGTACACCAGTCTACATATACCAAACGAGTATTGAAACGCTTTAACATGGATAAAGCAACTCCTCTTAGCACCCCGATGGTCGTTAGATCACTTAATGTTGAAAATGATATGTTTCGACCATCTGAGGAAAATAAAGAAATATTTGGTCCTGAAACTCCATATTTAAGTGCAATTGGAGCTCTTATGTATCTTGCAAATTGTACTCGACCTGACATATCTTTTGCCATTAATCTTTTAGCGAGATTCAGTTCGTCTCGTACGCGAAGACATTGGAATGGAATTAAACACGTCTTTCGTTACCTTCAAGGAACAACTGATTTAGGCTTGTTTTATCCTAAAAGTTCAAAAGGTCAAATGATTGGTTTTGCAGATGCAAGTTATTTGTCAGATCCACACAAAGCTTGATCCCAGACAGGATGTGTTTTTACAATTGGAGGCACCGCCATATCTTGGCGTTCTCAGAAGCAGACACTTGTTGCTACTTCTTCAAATCACGCTGAGATCATTGCACTCCATGAAGCAAGTAGAGAATGTGTATGGCTAAGATCAATAAGCCGACACATCTGTTCAAGAAGTGGGATTGGCGAAAATACGGAGCCAACTATTCTATATGAAGATAACGCGGCATGTGTTGCCCAAACGAAGGAAGGATATATCAAAAGCGATAGAACCAAACATGTTGCTCAAACGAAGGAAGGATATATCAAAAGCGATAGAACCAAACATATACCTCCGAAGTTCTTCTCATACACTCAAGAGCTCGAGAAGAATAAAGAGATCGAAGTAAGATATGTTAGATCATGCGACAATGCAGTCGACCTCTTCACAAAATCACTACCTACCTCGTTATTCAGAAAACACATCCATAACATTGGAATGCGTCATCAGAAGGATCTATGACTGCTTATTCGAGGGGGAGCTTACGTGGTTGTACTCTTTTTACCTTACTATGGTTTTTTCCATTGGGTTTTACGAGAAAGGTTTTTAACGAGGCAACAAAGACGTTAAGCGAAAGCAGATAGTGACACCGGTCCCCAAGGGGGAGTGTTATGAAAGTCAAAAAGGATGAGCCGATTATGTTGAAAATATAAAAGATGTGGGGCCTGCTGTCACTATTTGCACAGTAAATTTATGCTTATATATACGAGTGAAAACGCTTAATTGTAAACACACCAAAAACATCTTTTCTCTCCTTTTATAAGTATTCTCTCTAACATATTATCTCATATCAGAATTATCCCTTTTTCTGCGGATATAAAATTTCGCTCTTATTTAAATTCCCGCGATACAATAAAATTTCAATTCTTTTATAACAGTATTTGATTTCTCTTCTTCTGCGTTGGACTCGTCAGAGTAAGTCACTCTTCCTCTTCAGTGGTACTATTTTCTTTTGGGCTTAGGACAAGTGGGAACTTAATGGTTTCAAACATCACATCATCATGTGTGTTACCACTAGAGATAGTTACTAAACTGTAAAACATTAGCAAATTCTAGCTTCTTTTAATTAAATACAGAGAAAAGTATATACAAAAATCAAACATTAATCAATTCGCGAAGCTATTCAACTTGAAAAAGCTATACAGCTTTGTCAAACTTGGCGACACAAAAAGGCCAACATCAAAGCCATAAAGAGTAAGTGGAGTCGAAGCCAGCTTTGGTGGCGTTGGCAATAATATAACATGCCATAAACAAGGCGGCTAGGCCCACGAAGCAGGAGTCGTGTAGTAACTAAAAGCCCACCAACGTGAACACTTGGGCGGGTTTGGAAAATTCCTAAAGCTGGAGGCGAATAAGAATTAATAAACCCTAAAGCAAGATAAACGCAGTTTCGGGTAATGAAAAGTCAATGAACCTGGACACACAACAACATAGTGTGAATGTGATGCTCAGACAACTAAGCTTCATCAGATCCTCTCTTATCCCTTTCTCTTCTTATTCCCCACGAACCTCCCCGATACCACCCACCTCGATCCGCTCTCAAACCAGAGCTACAATGTCCACAACTCCGATCCAGAACGAGTCGACTCAGCAGACTCAGAGACCCGTCCAGGTGAATCCTTTCTCACTCTCCAATTTTCGTGGAGTCTCTGTTTCTTAATTGATCTCTTTTCTTCTTGTTGGGTATATAATCAAACGCTTAAAAATACAAACTTTTTGATTAGTGTTTTGGAATTTACAGAGATTTTGATTGTTTGAAATTAGTATCTGCTTTTGCAACACTGGAAGCTGCTGTTCTGTCTATTTGATCTTTTGTCTTTTTTTTTTCCTTAATTGATCTCTTCTTGCTGAGTAAACAATCAAACAATTAAAAAGGACAAACTTTTTGATTCTCGTGTTTTGGAATTTACAGAGATGTGATTTGTTTCAATTCGTGTACGCTTTTGCAACATACTACTAGTTAACTGCCGTTCTGCTGTCTTTTTATGATATTTTGGTCTCTTTACTTTGTCCGATTTGGATTTCCACTTTGTTCATGCGGTAACGGTCCCACGATGCTGCCTTTATACAGCTTACACTAATAATACCCATATCATCAATCAACCAAAGTTTTCATCTTTAAGCTTTTTGTCAGGTCTTTGACTTTGTTTTATGAGTCTTACTTTTGAAATGGTTCTTAGTTAAACCTCTTCTAAGGTTTTTACTTTTGCAAGTTTTGGCCTTTGTATTGAGATATTACTTAGCTGCAAACTAAAGACTGTGACCTTGTTTCCTTAGGTGGCGCAACGCTTAGAGAAGTTCAAGACTACAATCTTCACTCAAATGAGCATATTGGGCAACAAACACGGAGCTATCAACCTAGGCCAAGGCTTCCCCAACTTCGACGGCCCTGATTTCATCAAAGAAGCCGCCATCCAAGCCATCAAAGACGGTAAAAACCAGTACGCCCGTGCCTTCGGCGCTCCCGAGCTCAACTCCGCTGTAGCTTCGCGGTTTCATCAAGACACAGGTCTTGTTATTGACCCTGAGAGAGAAGTCACAGTCACATGCGGCTGCACGGAAGCCATAGCTGCGGCTATGCTGGGTCTAATCAACCCTGGCGACGAAGTCATCCTCTTTGCGCCTTTCTACGATTCCTACGAGGCCACGCTCTCCATGGCGGGCGCTAAAGTGAAATGCATCACTTTGCGCCCGCCTGGATTTGATATCCCTTTGGATGAGCTGAAAGCTGCTGTGAGTAGCGAGACGAGAGCTATTCTCATGAACACTCCTCACAACCCGACGGGGAAGATGTTCACTAGAGAAGAGCTTGAAGCCATCGCATCTCTATGTATCGAGAACGATGTCATTGTGTTCTCTGATGAAGTGTATGATAAGCTCGACTTTGAGATGGATCACATCTGCATTGCTTCTCTCCCCGGTATGTACGAGAGGACCGTGACGATGAACTCTCTTGGGAAGACCTTCTCTTTAACGGGTTGGAAGATCGGCTGGGCCGTCGCTCCGCCTCATCTTACTTGGGGGATACGTCAAGCGCACTCTTACCTCACGTTCGCTACTTCAACCCCTATGCAAGCAGCGGCTGTTGCGGCTCTCGAGGCGCCGGAGTCTTACTACACGGAGCTGAAGAGAGACTACAGCGAGAAGAAGGAGATTCTTGTTAAGGGTTTGAAGGAGGTTGGGTTTGAAGTGTTCCCGTCGAATGGGACTTACTTTGTGGTGGTTGATCACACGCCGTTTGGGTTTGGGGATGATGTGGCGTTCTGTGAGTATCTTATCAAAGAAGTTGGGGTCGTTGCGATCCCGACGAGTGTGTTTTATTTGAATCCGGAAGAAGGGAAGAACTTGGTGAGGTTTGCGTTCTGTAAAGATGAAGAGACGCTGCGTAGTGCAATTGAGAGGATGAAGCTGAAGCTTAAAAGAGTGGTCTGAAGCTTTGAATCATTTGTAAAAGACCTTATTTTTATGCTATTGTTGTTGTTCTTCTTCGGTTCTATTTGAAATGAGACACTGTTGTAGCAAAGCAAGCTAATAAAGTAAGTTCACTTTCTAAATGAGTTTGTATTATGTATTTTATTTGTTTAGTTTAATTAGGATCTTGGTAAGTAGTAAATGATTTAAATTAAATAAATTAAGGTTGGATATTCTCTGAAAGACTGTAATTGTTGTATTTTGGGTCGGAGTATCTTTCCATTGTTTACTGACGTGTGGAGTCTACAAAAATTTAAAAACCATTCTCCAAAATCACCAAATAAGGATCGGTAATTTGGAGGTTTTGGCACTGTTTACGAGTTTCACCGACACGTGATGGCCCGCGATTGGCTTATTTATTTCTTCCTTTGCAAGTCATTAAGAACTGGTACAAGTTTTAAGTAGTTCGTACTTCGTAATGTCATTATTTACTGAAATTAATGTTTTAAGTCATTAAGTAGTAAATGATTTAAATTAAATGAATTAAGGTTGGATATTCTCTCAAAGACTGTAATTGTTGTATTTTGGGTCGGAGTATCTTTCCATTGTTTACTTAGAACATGAACATCGCAAGATTTTTAGGGAGGTTTTTTGAAAAAATATGGATTCTACTAACGCGTGGATTCCACAAAAATTTAAAAACCACTTCCCAAAATCACCAAATAAAGATCGATAATTTGGGGATTTTGGCACTGTTTGCGGGCTCCACCGACACGTGGCAATCCGCGATTGGTTTATTTATTTATTTATTTTTTTAGAAAAAAGAACCTTAAATACCCATTGGGATAATCATGGTCTTAAACCAATGACATTAGCTTAAGGTAGTCGTTTTCTTCCTTTGCAAGTCATTAAGAACTGGTACAAGTTTTAAGTAGTTCGTAATATACCTGGGATGGATCGGATATCCGGGCAATTTTAAGGTATCCGGATCCGGATCCTTATCCGGCGGATCCACAATTTTACTATCTTTATCCGGATCCGAGGTTCTACAAATATCCGGGTGTCAGATATCCTTCTAAAAATTGTAATATCCGGCGGATATCCAGATCCGGATTTGGATCTTTAAAATAAATAAATAATAATATTAATATATATAAAATATTAACAATAATTTAAAAATAAAAATATATATAATATCTTTAATTATTTCTATGTATAATATTACAAAATTTACATAAAATTTATATATACTATTATAAAAATGAAAATATATTAAATAAAATTAATTTTTATATATAGACATTACTATTTTTGAAATATTTATTAATAAAACTTACGAATCCGGATATCCGGACTTAAAAATTAAGATATCCGGATCCGGATCTGGCTTTGACGGATCCAACATTTTACTATCCAGATCCGGATTCGGCTAGGATATCCGGATTTTCGGATCGGATCCGGATCGAATCTCGGATCGAATCCGGATCTCGTATAAAAGTTCCAGGCCTAGTTCTTAATGTCATTATTTACTGAAATTAATGTTTTAAGTCATTAAGTAGTAAATGATTTAAATTAAATGAATTAAGGTTGGACTATTTATGTAACTATCTTAAGTTCTGAATCTAATCATAAAAACATGATTATTACTTCAACATATTATCAAATTAAAACAATGGAAAGATAAAAAATTCAATAAATTTTTAGATATGTGTCAGCTCCGAACTAATCTAATTACATATATATAGCTAATAATAAATAAAATATTATGTATCTGATAATTATAAAAAATACAAGCGGCCTAGTAATGCGGAGTGCACCATGCGAAGATGTTTGGTAATATGTTAGTTTTTCATTCACAATTTGATACAAACCCATTTTTCATGTTTATTCACTTTATTGATATATCTATTTCTCTAGCAAGTAATTTATATCGACCGTCAGTTTTGTTAGATTACCTGCAGTTTACATTTTACCAACGGTACCCAATATAAATCGTTGATCTTTTACACACGATTCATTCTAGTCTATGTACCCTTTTATACAAAAAAAAAATAAAAAATGTACGACTTACTATGAATATAGACGAAAATATATAAATCTTCTTCTTGAATTCCAGTTCAACTACTATATAAATATAGAAAATTCCCTCAAAGCAGAGATATTTCATTATAAAAAAACAAATTTTAAATTGTAATACTAGTTTTTTTCTGATAAATAGTAGATGTGGGTGAAAAAAGAAAGAAAATAGATGTGGGTGTGGCGGCACGTGCCGGCCTGGAACAGTAAAGCTAAAAAGCGTCCGCCTTCCTAATATTCCCGACAAGACCGGGACTTCTTCTTCTTCCCCTTACTCATGATCTAACGGCTACGTTTCTTTGGTTTTGACCCGTCAAGATTTTCATCTAACGGTCAGTATTGAATCTATATCCATTGTAATAAAACCAAACCGGGAAAGTGAGCTTCTACTTATTTCTTTTGGCTTCGCCGTGAATATTCTCCGGTACCGGAAAACAAAGTCTATCGCTTTCTTCTCCGTTTTAGATGGTCGGCAGGGTGGCACGGTGGTGGTTAACGTGGTGACCAAACTCTCTGAAGATTGTTCGGAGAGTGAGAGATGAGCCAATCGAGACTAACGAGGAATCAATCTCCGACGATTCGTTCATCGATTCACAGCCTCCGTGACTTTGACGAAAGAGGAGAAACAGAGGAGAAGAAAACAGAGTAAATCATTCGGTTCAATTAATCGAACCGGTTTAATCCGAATAATACCGGGTCTCACTTGACACTCGCTTCCCAAACGGGCGAGACTCTGACGTCGGAGAATCTACTACTATGTTTTGATATTCGTCGCCGTTGCTCTGTTCTTCGCGTCGCTAAACATAGCGGTTATCAACTAAACCGTAATCGCAATCAAAAAGCCGACTTTCCGAACCAAACACAAACCGAAACCGGTTCAGTGGTACATAGGAGATTCAAATCAAGAACCGGTCAAAACCCAAGAAGGAGTCCAATTCTTTAGCAATGGAGATTTCTTTTTTAACAGAGGAAGATGCAAATGCAGTGGAAGTGGAGTTTACTATTATTACGTTAACGGAAGATACGAAGGAGATTGGATCAATCGAAGATAAGTATAAATGACAGTACTAGCAAGGACTTAGACATGGTTTGCTGAGTTTACTGGTTCTACACCGGAGATTTTTACTCCGGTGAATGGTTTAACGGTCAAAGCCATGGCTTTGGTGTTCAGACATGCGCTGACGGAAGCTCTTATGTCAGAAAATTCAAGTTTGGTCTCAAACATGGACTTGGTTCTTACCACTTCCGGTAATAAAAAGAGCATTTTTCGTTACAATCATAGGAAGATTTTTTGTTTGATAATGTCTGAGCTATGGTTGTTTCTTGTTGAAGAAATGGAGATAAGCACGCAGGAGAGTACTTTAGAGACAAGATTCATGGGTTTGGTGTTTACCATTTCCCTAATGGTCACTATTACGAAGGAGCTTGGCACGAAGGTCGTAAGCAACGCTATGGCACGTATGGATTTATAACCGGAGATACAGAATGCGGTGAATGGGATGATGGTAATCGGCTTTCTCCAGAAACGGGTCTGCTTCGTAAAGCGGTTCAGGTATGTATATATAATACCAGAAAGCATTCGTTTTGGATGTAAAGGCGGAGACTTTAGGAAGTTATTCATTGTTATACTTAAACCATTTATCTTGGGTAATTGCAGAGTGCTCAAGAGATGGCGAGAAAAGGTGTGGATCAAAGACGGGTCCATGAGCAGTGGTACGGGCTGTAGCTGCGGCTAACAAAGCTCTCGACAGCTCCTAGAGTTGCAGCTGTGAAAGCCGTTCAAAATCAGATTGATGGTAAACATTGTGACACTTGAAAATGACTTGTAAAGATGACATTAACAAACAAAAAAGTAGGTCAAGTTATTTTTTGGGGATGGGTCTTTTTATAGTAGCCCTGTCGAGCTTGAAAATATGAGAAGATTTACTATGGAAGTAAGAATGTAAATGTATTTTTATTTTTTGAACACAAATGTAAATGTATATAGAAGAAGCCATGTTTGGTTATTCTTTTTTGTACAAAATATATGTTGATGATTGATGTTTTAATATTGATCCGAGCCACTGACATATAATTTTTATTTAGATTAAATGAGATTTTTAACATTAAAACCCCTCAACTAAGATTTTTTTTTGATAAAACTTCCCAAACTAAGTATTTAACGAAAAAACCTTCAAACTAACGTTATTTAATGAATTAAATTCTAACATGTCATAATTACCAATATTACCGGTAAATTTTTAGTTTATGGGTTTTTACATTAAATAAACATAGTTGAAGGGTTTTACCATTAAAAATCTAAAAAATAAAAAAAATTCAAATTTTTTTATAATATTATTTAAAAATTAGTAACTTTTTTTGACAACATAAGCGAAAACTAAGTAACTGGACCGCACGATTCAGAAAGCCAAACCGAAAGTATTGAATCGACATATAACATAGTTGAAGGATAACTCCTCGCACCATGTGCAAGCTTGTCCGCCATAGTATTTTGTGCTTTTGGAATATGTTTGATCCGGAAGTTATGAAAGAAAGTCTTACTGCGTCTGAATTCGTTATATAATTTTTATTATATTTTCTTGGTTTTTACATTTTTAATTTATACATAGATAATGTTGATGTTAAAAATACATCAAACTCATATATTTACAAAAAAAAATTAAAAATGCTAATTTGGAATTAAGTTACTAATTTTTAAATAATATTATAAAATTTTTATTTTTTTTTATTATTAGTGGTAAAACCCCTCAACTATGTTTACTTAATGTAGAAACCCCTAAACTAAAGATTTATCGGTAGTAATGGTAATTATGATCTGTTAGAGTTTAATTCATTAAATAAAGTTAGTTTGGAGGCTTTTTCGTTAAATACTTAGTTTGGATGTTTTTACCTAAAACAAATTTGGCTGAGGAGTTTAACGTTAAAAATCCGATTAAATGCTATTTAATAGTTTAGATCTATCTCTAACTCAATTATATCTATTTCTTTATAATAGAGTAACATTTTCTAGAATATTGAATTTTGTTTAATGTATTCATCTATAATAGAAGATGCTATGTTTCTGTTTATTTATAGATGAATGTTTTTTTTCCTTTTCTAGAACATATGTGGGTTAAAGATGGTTTTATTGAAAACTAATATTTCAGTAACTTACAACTGAACCAAAAATGAACTTGATCAAATACTAGAAGGAAAATCTGATCGATTAAGAAATTGTTTTATTATATATAGAATACTAAGAACAAAACCTTGGTAAGGCGGTACAACAGTAAGTTCTACCTCCCCAACAAAGAAATCGCATTATCATTACAGTTCGCAAACCATCTTACAGTTACAGCATCTCCCACAACAGAAATTTAGGTAATATCTCATAAATAAATAAAAAAGAAAAATTTAAAAGAAAGTATGAGAGAGACACAAACGTATTTTAAAACAGATGTTATTAGATACCCATCAGAATTTTTCATGCTACATGTGTGTTTTTAAATGGTCCAAATTTTCTAAAAATAACAAAATATAATTCAATAATTTAATTACATTTAAATATAATTATTTGTCCAGAACCCTCAAGTGAGATATTTTCCTGTTGGAGTTGCTTTTATGAGTACTTCTTAATTAAAAAACTAGGTAATAATACGGGTCTTGCGTTCCGTTACTTTTTAATAAAGAGACATTAAATCTGTTTAATTTGGATATCGGTTCGGTTTTAAGTTATTTATTTTGGTTTTTAATCTCCTAAAATATAACTATCATTCTAAATTAATATTTATTTTGGTTTGTTCGGTTAAAATGTTTGATGTTTTTGGTTTTTCTGGTGATAATAAAAAAAATACTATTATTTGTTTGTTTTCATGTTATGAATTTTAGATAGTCGTGATGTTGAACCATGGTTTCATATTATAGTTTCTAAACGGATAATAGTTTAAAATTGAAAAAAATTATTAAGATAAATCATTTCACTACAATTTGGTCGATAGTGAAAAAACATTTAAAAAAATAATATTTCAACTTCCAAAAAAATTAGTTACTTCAGTTGTGGTGAATACTTAGTTATAAGGTGTGCACGTCAATATGAACATGTATGTGTATGTAAAAGTATATAAAGTGGTTGATAAATATATAAAGATATTGTTAATTAATATTAAATGATATTTTTGTTGAAAATAACATATGAAAGATAAAACTTCTTAAAATAAAATTAATTAGAAATAAAATAGGTCTAGACATTAGTGAATTTTTTCATATAAAGAAAACCAAATTGTATCGGTAAATAGGGATGGACACGGATCGAATATCCGGGTATTTCGAGGCATTTGTGCCGATTCGATCTCTAACCACCCGGATATTAGATGTCTCGGATATCTGAATTTTTTTACAATTTTAAAAGATATCCGATTTGATCCGTAAATAAAATGAAATTTTAAAATAAATTAAAAATCTAAAATAATAATATTTTATTACAAAAATTAAACAGTATATAAATTCTAGTACCTAATATAACAAATTTAATACATAAAAATATTGTAAAAATTATATAAACTATAGTATATATAACTTATATATAATTATTTAAATATATGTATAATATGCATATAACGGATCGAATTGGATATTTGTTTCTAAAAATATTGGTATTTTTAATTTGTTTTTTTTTTACGGATATTGGATTTGAGTATTTGATTTGCTTGATAGAGTTACAGATATCTGATTTTTTCGGTTCGAATCAAAACGGATAACGAATTGAATCAAAATGTATGAATATTTGCCCAACTTTATCCGTAAACAATAAAAATAATATATATATATATATATATATAATTTAGCTTTTGATTCGTTATCTATTTTGATTCGAACCAAAAAATCCGGATAGTGTGAGTTTTATTGGAACCATAAATATGAGTTTTATATTGAAAAAACCTGTAAAATATATCACATTTATGTAGAGCTTGACTGAGAATATGAAGAATATGAACGCATTTATTACAATACATCTCTTTTAATATATAAAGAATAACATTCCTCAGAAATCTTCATACTAGAGCAGGTACTAGATTTAATTAGCATTAGCATTAGCATCCAAAAGAGATTTAATTTCTCTAAACTCGTTTTTCTCAAGATTTTAATTATTCAATGCATACAAATGTAAGAATTGTTTCGTGGAAGAGACAATAAATCTGAACGTGAAGCAGAAATACTGATACTGAAATCTAGTCGAAGAATGATTGAATTTTAAACTGACAAACATTATTATGATTATTGTTGGTTCACAATATACGTATAAATTTTGGCCAACATTTCTTGAAACTGATTTCTGATATGGAGACGGGGAGTTTGGCGTTTAGCACTCAAGGCCTGAAAAGTTAATATTGTACTTCCTGTATTCTTTAAGATCGAGGCCTAAGTTGAGCCGATCTTGCCACATTTGAGTGTTTTTAGTGCGAACTCCTTAATGACGGATTTAACTTCTGGATAAGGCAACTCCCTTTTTTAAACTTTAAGAAAAACACTGCTAACAAATTATATAGGGTAGTTTAAAAAAAACAGATTTTAGAGTGTTAATAATCATTTTTACTTTACTCAAATAGTATTAGTTAACTAAGTATATTTTATATTTATATTTACAGTAATCAACTAATTAATAATAATAATTTATATTTGTTTGGTTTAATCTATTTTATATCATATTTATTTCATGATATTATATAGTTTTAATTAATTTTTTATCATAATTTCATTATATTTTAACGATTTTTTGTTGTATTTTTTCTTATCTATATTTTTATCAAATAATTTACTGTTAATATTTTTTACATCTATTATATTAGTTTGTTAGTTATAACGCTACATCTATATCATATACTAGGGGTTTGCCAGCTCTACGCGCTGGGTTTTACGATGATATATTTTAGTAATTTTAAATATATTTTTGGTGTTTTAGTTAAAGTTATTTATGAAACATATAAAGATATTTTGATTTATTTCAATTTCTGCATTCATTGTTTTTAGATTATTTTAAAATAAGCAAAATTTGAATACATATCCAAAAATATTTTAAACTTTTATGTAAATTGATCTTTTGACCTTTTTATTAATCTTCGTTGTTTCTGGCCGAATTTTTAATAAATGGATATATGTTCCTAAATGTTAGGAAGATATACAATGAATTTGAATGCAATAAAAACAAAGTAAACATTATTAATCACATGTACGGTGATTTAAAATACTACAATATCAACAAAAATTCATTAGAATCGAGACTAAAATATGAAAAATACTTTATTTCTTTCATTTGACAGAACATTTTTTCCAACAACATACATGTATGATTTAATGTACTCCAATTTCAGTGAGATAATAATTTAGGATTGTGACTAAAATATATGAATCATATTATACTTATACCATTTGACAGAACATAGTATTAAAAATAATATTATTTTACTCATCTATATGCATACAATAACTGTATTCATATATGCATCAAGAGTAAATCTCCTACTCAAATTTATGGATTATTTTATTTCTGTTATATTTCAAATCTTGAGAGGCTGAAACACAATTTATGCATGCGTACTGATATTTTAAATGATTTTAATTTTTTTTGTTTGATTTCAGAATCATTTTATTATATTTAATTATTTATACTATGTGGATTGTTTAATTTTCTATTTTATAAATTGTTCAATGAAAATAATGATTGATTTAAAAGTGTTATATCTGAATTGTTTATTATTTGAATGTAAAAAAATTAGTGGAATTGAAATGATAGACAAATTGGGTTTAAAATTTGGACATTTTCATAGAACAATCGTATAAATTATCATTGTATGTTTGATATTTCTGCTCATACGAACGTATATTTGATGTAGTTTATCATAAATATCTCTAATATGTATATTATGAGTATGTAAGGAACATTAATCAAGTTACTGGGCTTGATTCTTGTTTAGAAGCAAGATTGTTGGAAAGAGGAATCATAAGATGTTCTTTCCATCGAACTCATATGTTTATTTGTTCTCTTAATTTATGTTTTGTACTTATATATAAAGAGAGAGAGTTAAGAGATAAGTTTAGTCTGTTGAGACTTTTAAAGGTAAACTAACATTATCGTTGTATACTTGTAATGCGATATTGGGGATTGAATCAAATCAAAGAGTATCATGTGTCATCATCCTTAATTTGATCATTGTTTATAAATTAATCCTTTCTTAATTTGATCTCTCTTGGTTGGAGCTTCGGGGCTATTGATTTAGACCAAGATGAGGTTTATTTGCAAGGTTGAAGATGTTTAAAAGACAAAGTGTATCCATTTTTAACTTGTTTATTACGTCAGTATATATTATCCTGATTTCTCAGAAAAGGTAGCTGAGTTCATTTGATGCATGATGGGTGACACCTACAGATAAAAAGTTTCATGTTTCTCAGATAAGTCGTTGCAAGCCAATCTCCTTTCTAGATCATCCACTTCAGTAGATTGCAAGAAACAAAGTTTTAGTTTAAACCACCTAGAATTGTTTTTCGTGACATATTTAGCAAAACTATTTAAGACAAACAAACCTGAAATGCAACACAAACACTAAACTCATCAAGCACCTATGAGATCGACACAAAAGGAATGAACAAGTTAGAAGAAGCTTGAAAGAAAACCAATGAAAAATGTGAGTATGAATCTTGTGACTGAAATGCAAATAACTGCATGGTTTAGTGAGATCTTCAGTTTTATTTTCAGCTGTCTTTGTTTCATCAGTTGCCCCTGACATCATCTCTTTCTATAAACACTAAAAACAAAACAAACATGACAAAGTCAATCTTTGTGATTACACCAGGATTTCAGAGTATTATGCTCCTAGAAATGAATGTACACCAAGAAACAAGATGGGGTTGCTTCCTCTTGTTAATAACGATAAATTCGAAGGCAGAGTCTGATCTCAGTATTCACTGCTGCACAAGATAGAAGCATTTTCACAAAAAAAAACTTTAATAATGATAACATTTTTTTTTCATAACTCTGTGATATGTAGAAATCATGCAATAAGGTAGATTGGTCTGTTAAGTTGTTAAACCTAAGGAGAGAAGTACAAAAAACTTTGATAAATGAAGAAATCATGCAATAAGGTAGATTGGTCTGCTAAGTTGTTTATGAGCAAACGTGTATTTTAAACTCTTCTTGAAGTGTGTAACAACCTTTTCTCTTGACCTGATCTCAAGATCAGGAGAGAAAGCAATCATACTCAGACACTATGGTGATAATTAGTTGGTAACTGACCCTCTAGAGAAAAATTTAAAAACGATGCAAACGCTACTTTTTATTGATATTAAATCTTATGATAGGTTTGACCAAAAAAAAAAAAAAATCTTATGACAGGTAATGACAAGACTATTTTTGTTTTACTAAACAACAACATGCGCCATACAATGGGGGACCAGTAAGACATGCTAGAAAAGTTGGATCTTCTGAAGGCAGTGTGCACACGTTCTTGCAGTCGTCACCCTTCTTACAAGTGCCTGAGTGTGGCCTTCTATAGTTACATTTACCTGAAAAGTTCAATTGAAAATAAACCAGCTCATTTTATTATATCATTCAACTATGAAGAATTAGAGTAAGATAATATTACCAGTTGTTTGAGAAAACAGAAGAAAAAAAGTTAGGATCAAAGAAGCAAGTTGAATCTTCTGTGCTGACATTGCTTTCTTTGTATCTGTTTTCTTTTGTGAAGATGTTTTTTTTTTTTTTGGGTTTAAGATCAAATGACCATCTCCCTTTAAATATTTGCTTAAATTTGTATATACTTTTTTTTTTGTCATCAAAAGCTTTGGTCAAAAACTCAAACTGGTCCTAACATACTAGCTTCGGGAGCTAGCTGTTGAGGAGCCAAAACGTCTACAAACTCAAAGTTTAGTTCTCGTGATCTGGCCTCTTTTGCAAGAGTATCCGCACGGATGTTCAAAGATCTTGGAATGAAGCTTAAAGAGAAAGAGATAAAAGATATTCGGAGCGATTCAATGTCATCCAGTTCTGGTTCCAAGGCCGGCTATGACTTAGAGGAGTGTAGAATTTGCACTAGTTGTTGGCAGTATGATTCAAAGCTTACGATTCAATGTCATCCAGTTCTAGTTGCGGTCAAATTTTACGGTAAACCAGAATTTATGGGAGCGGGAAAACACACATACACAATTGTTAACGGAGTTCGGCCAATCTTGCCTACATCTTCGGACCTGCTACAGATCTTTTATTATCAACCCGGGAAATTTTTACAAGCTCTCAACTCACACCCGACCCCAAATACACTCAAGAAATTACACTTAATTTTTTATAGAGAAAGATTTTCTCGCAAGAAAGATTTTTTTTTTTTTTCTCTCTTGCTCACTCTCTTCTTCTCTTGTTTTTTTCTTTGTTTTGGGATGAATTTCTTCTTCTCCTTGTGTGGTTATTTATAGGAGATTATGAGGAGTTGATGAGACTTCTTGTTGCACCTACCAAAAAACACAAAAGAAATGTGTTGTTGAATTAATCAACAAACATGTTCTTGATACAACTTCTTGTTGTACCTACCAAAAACATGTTCTTTACAATCTCCCACTTGAAGATTGGTTTTAATCTGTCTTCACACCTTGATTAATGTAGCAGATCTCCCCAGTTTGTTACTCCAACAAGCCAACTGAGGTTGCACACAACCTCAGCTTGTCATACGGCACGACCTTCGTCAACATGTCTGCCGGATTCTTGCTTCCTGGGATCTTCTCAAGCACCAACATTTCATCTTCCAACGCTGATCTGATGAAATGATACCGACGATGTATGTGCTTCGTCCGAGCATGGTAAACCGGATTCTTTGCCAAATCGATGGCACTTTTACTGTCACAGTACAACACACCTTTCCCTTGGTCATGGCCTAGCTCTTCTAGAAAAGACTGTAGCCATATCATCTCTTTTGTTGCCTCCGTTACAGCAACATACTCAGCTTCACAGCTTGATAGAGATACAATTTTCTGCAACTTTGAAACCCAACAAATTGCAGTACCGCCAAAGGTGTAGACATACCCGGTTGTGCTCTTCGTGCTGTCAATGTCACCTCCATTGTCAGCATCAACATATCCCTGCAATCCCGTCTTAGACTTCGTGAAACATAGCGATAAACTTGGATTTCCTTTTAGATATCTGAAAATCCACTTAACGGCTTCCCAATGTTCATTCCCTGGATTGCTCATAAATCTGCTAACGACTCCCACTGCATGTGCAATGTCTGGCCTTGTACATATCATCGCGTACATCAGGCTTCCTATAGCAGAAGCATATGGAACTTTATCCATACATGCCATCTCGTCTTCCGTCTTTGGAGACTGTTCTCTGGATAACCGAAAGTGACTTGCCAGGGGAGTACTAACTGGCTTCGCGTCATCCATGTTAAACCTCTTGAGGACTTTCTTCACATACTCCTCTTGTGATAGCTTAAGACCTTCCTTGCTCCTACTGATTCTCATCCCTAGAATCTGTCTTGCTTCTCCAAGGTCTTTCATCGCAAACTCTTCTGAGAGTTTCGTCTTCAAGCTATTGATCTCGTGCAAGTCTGCTCCTACTATCAGCATGTCATCGACATATAGGAGCAATATCAAGTAGGATTATTCAAGCATCTTGAAGTAACAACAGTGGTCAGCTTCACAGCTCAAGAAACCAACGCCTTTAATAAAGTTGTCGAACCGTTTATACCACTGTCTTGGAGCTTGTTTTAAGCTGTACAAACTCCTTTTCAGCTTGCAAACAAGGCTTTCCTTCCCTTTGATCTCAAAGCCTTCGGGTTGCTTCATATAAATTTCCTCATCCAAATCACCGTGAAGAAATGCCGTCTTCAAATCCATATGTTGAAGATGCAGATCTTCTTGTGCTACCAGCCCAAGAACCATTCTAATGGTCACCATCTTGACTACAGGAGAGAAGATTTCAGTGTAGTCAACGCCTTCTTTTTGTTGGAATCCCTTCACAACAAGCCTCGTTTTATAGCGCTTACTCCCATCAGGTTCTTCTTTTATTCGGTAGACCCACTTGTTATGCAATGCCTTTTTCTCCTTAGGCAAATCTGCTAACTCCCACATGTGATTGGATAACAACGCGTCCATCTCGTCGTTCATTGCAAGCTCCCACTTGATCGACTCATCAACTTGCATAGCTTCCTCATAACATTCAGGCTCGCCTCTGTCTGTGAGCAGAATGTAGTTGAGCGATGGAGAGAATCTTACTGGCTTTCTGATGATTCTGCTTGACCGTCGTAACTCCGTGACTGGTGTATATGGGATCACTTCAGAATCATCACTTTCTTCAGCCTCACCACTCTCGTCTTGAGAGATTTCTTCTGCTGCTGTTGCGGTATCCTGTGGCAACTCCGGTGTCAGGATATCTTCTAAGTCAACAGCTCCAGGCTCTTTCTTCTCTGAGCCTTCTCTTAGCTTATCCTTGTACAACGCTTCTTCGTTGAACACAACATTCTTGCTGCGGATGATCTTCCAATTTTCATCATCCCAAAACCGGTAACCAAACTCCGCGTTACCATAACCGATGAAGTAACACTTCTTAGACTTCGAGTCAAGTTTACTTCTTGCAGCATCATCAATATGAACATAAGCTAAGCATCCGAACACCTTTAGATAAGAAAGATTTACTTTCTTTCCGCTCCAAACTTCTTCAGGGATCTTAGATCCCAACGATACAGACGGTCCTCTGTTTATTAAGAAGGCTGCGGTATTGATTGCATCTGCCCAAAAAGTCTTTGGTAATCCACAGTGCAATCTCATGCTCCTTGCACGCTCATTCAAACTTCGGTTCATCCTTTCCGCTATTCCATTCTGTTGAGGCGTTCCAGGAATAGTCTTCTCCATCTTGATCCCATTATCAGCGCAATATCTCTTGAACTCGCCGCTGATGTACTCACCACCATTATCAGACCTTAGACACTTCAACTTGAGATTCGTCTCAATCTCAACCATGGCTTTCCAAATTTTGAAAACCGAAAACACTTCATGCTTGTAAAAGTAAGGGAGTAAACATATTTTGAAAATATGAGTTTTACATATCTTGAAGTTACTTATCACTCTTAAAAATACAAGTTATTCAAAAACTAGCGTAGAAAACTTAAAAACTAGCGTAGAAGTCTTATCGGATCAGTTAGAAACTTTAATTAACGTGAATGTTGGTAACCTCATAAATATCACCAATTAAGTTATAAATTTCTTTCAGTAGCCCAAATATTCATTAATAAAGATGAATTAACAAGAAAATGTTAAAAAGTCTTTATAGTTTTAGAGAAAATGCAAGTTTATTAAACATTGACGCAGACGACATCCACGGAGGTCGTCTAGTAGAGTTCCAGAGAAGTCATCCATTTAGGTCATTTTTGCAATTAAAATTTTACAAAGACTCTGTTGTAATGAGTAGGTTAACTCCATAGACTCTGTGTTCATATCCAGGTTATAATCTTTTTGAGCCATTGCAACAAGATCAGCATGTGTCGAATCTTCACTCAAAAATAACATTCTCGCTCCTTTGAAATGATCAACCACAAAATTCCAACATCCATCTTTCAACAACCATTCTCCATACACTGCATGTAACTGACGCATCATCTGAAAAAGTCAAAATAAAACACATTAGCAAACATAGAACAAAGAAAACGAAAGTTTATTAAAGATCGACGCGGACGACTTCAATCTATGTCTTCGAAACGACTAAAATATAAGTCGTCTGGTCAACGCAGAGGTTATTTTTGCAATTGACTTTGAAATCTGTTATCTGAGACGACTGAAAAATAAGTCGTCTACTTTTGTTTGGTTAAAAAAAAACTCCAAAAAAGCTAGACGACTTACATTTCAGTCGTCATAGGTTAGTTTTGCATTTGACTGGATTATTTCAGAAGTTTGACTTTCCTGGACGACTTACATTTTAGTCGTCTGGTGAAAAATTGAAATATCAATAATTTATTAAAACTCGACGACTTACAATTAAGTCGTCATAGGTTAGTTTTGCAATTGAAAAATAAAGCTTCAATATTTAATTATACATAGACGACTTACAATTCAGTCGTCCGTCCGACGAAGTCGTCCAGGATTTACGAGGTTTGACTAGAATCTCGGAATAAAATCCTGGACGACTGAATTGTAAGTTGTCTGGGTATAATTAAATATTGAAGTTTTTTTTTCAATGGCAAAACTAACTTACGACGACTTACATGTAAGTCGTCGGGTTTTAATAAAATATTGATATTTCAATTTTCCACCAGACGACTGAAAAATAAATCGTCCAGAAAAGTCAAAATTCTGACAAAATCCAGTCAAATGCAAAACTAACCTATCCTGACAAAAAAATACATCACCATTCTATTAATTACTTACCAAACCAGCATATATTTTTTGTTCCAAAAGAGAAGATATCAAACAGTAAATCCTATTAGTTACAAGTTTGTCTAACTCGTGATCCTAGTCCAAATTGATATGTTGCACCAACCAAACTATACATCTGAAGGGTAAAGTTGAACCTCTCTGTTCCTTATTGCACTGGCAGTACTATGATTCCATAAAAGGTGCAGAATATGGTAGGCGGCTAGGATGACTAATAGGATTGCCAACGGAATCTCTTTAGCGGAATAGAATGTGACAAGAGTACATATCGAAAAGTAGGATGACTTAGTACTGAAATCAACGGGTGTTCAGAGCAAACTTTCTTCATACGAACTATATGATGTATTTTGTCTCTTCAGACAGAAAAGAAGAACATGAGATGGAGAAAAATAAACTGCCTAAATCATGGAGATTCAAGTATAAGCTCAAGGCTATTAATCTCGAGTTGAGAAAGAGGAATTAAAGAAGTACATCAAAGACGCAATGGTCAAAATATTGGAGATACAAGCTCAAAAACAGAGTAGAACCAAAGAAAAAAAAAAAAAAACTCCTTTTGGCTTAGGAGAATGATCTGCTTCAGATTTATTCATGAGACAGAATTGGTGCAGCAAGCAAGCCTATCACATTTTTTTGCACTAGGCATATAGATGAACAAGATGAAGAAAAGTTGTAAGAAACTATTGAAGCAGAAGGATTATGTAAGAAGACTGAATTGATGCAGAAAAAAAATGAATTAGAGGATCGTTTGCAATCACAATCTCGAATTTTTTGGGTTGTTTATACTCTTGATTTTAACAGTGATGCTCTCTCTATGTTCACCCATTCCTGACTTGTCTCCTTTATCTTAGATTTTTCAGTGGAAGCATTGGTAATTCTAAAACTGATGGAAGAACATTTGTATAGTTTTCCAACCAAAGGAAATACAACAAAATGGCGCCTTTATGTAGCATAAACACAGTATACTACAAGCCTTTCGCCACCATGATCCTCGGTATATACCGGCATTACTACTGGAAGGCAACGGGATTAAGAGCTGGTTTGAAGCTCACCTGTCTCCGTGGGCAGCCTTCATCATTATATTCAGTTCTGGTGTGTTGGCCTTCTGTCTCAACTTCTCCATCTTCTATGTCATTCACTCCACAACCGCAGTCACATTCAACGTCGCTGGAAACCTTAAGGTAACCAAAAGACAATCTTAAACACCATAACTAAATATGCTCTAATTCAACATCTGTTTTGAGCATGCTTCATGTACCCTTTTGAAGGAGGTTAAACAAAATCAAGAAGCAGCGCTATCCATGTATTTGAGAGGTTTCAGGTTAACTAACAAAGCAATCTGAATAGATAAACCTTCTTTTTAGAACGGTTATCGCACCACTGATTGGAAGAACTGGACGTTCATTGAGCATACATCCACTGATTGATAGCCCTAGCAGAGCACATGTTTGATCTTCTATGTTGTGATGTCCAAACAGGAGGAGGAAGCTCAATGTTGTGTTGGAAACAAGTTGTTATTAGTATGACACATCATCAAAAGTCTCTTGCTTAAGTGAGATGTCCAAGTCAGTTGATGTCTCAGGTGTACCAGAATCTCATATGAATCAGAAAGTTAATATGATATGATGAATATCTATATAATTAAGCCAAGTTCAGCAGTTAAACACTGATTTGCCTCACCTAACCTTGGATAGTCCATTGAATGAAAGTATGTCTTAAAAAAAGAATATCTGTATAATTAATTTTTTAAATTATATTGTGTTTGTTTTAAACATTCTTATGTTATTCTTAGTTTTCAAACATAATTAACTAAAAGGTAACAAAAGGTAAAAATATATAAGGATTATAATAAAATTAATTAATTTTGGGACATTCAGATTTATCTTCTACGGGTGAATTATTGTGAAAGAATATACCCTATTGCTAAATATAAGGTGAGTGCTAAACAAGGTAACTCGTGGTTTGGGGTTTTGCCATTTTTGAATAAATATTTTTTAATTAAATAAATTTTCCCTCCTATTTTCTATTTTCAGCTACATCTACTCTGCATCATCTCTCTCTCTCTCTCTCTGTTTCTCTTCGGCTTTGATTCCTCTCAGCAGTTGGTAAAGTGAAATCAAAAGTGTCTATCTCTGTTTCTCGACTTTGTTGATTGAGGGCTCTCGATCAAACATATCGTGTTTTTTTTGGTTCCCTGAAATGGAAGCCTCTCCTTGGAAAAATCTCAAGCAGCTAGAGTTCTCTCTAGATTCCGTCATTGATCTCTCCTCCCCTGTAGCTACGTTTTCGTACGTCGATGGAGTGACGGAGCTGCTCCGGTTTCTGCAATCGGACTCGACCCATTGTTTTACTTTTGATCTCGCTTCAGCTCAGGTGAACAATTAATTAATTTGAACTTTTTCGAAGATTGAATTTTGGTGTAGACCCATTTGCATTTGATCGATCGTATTGTGTTTTTTTTTTTTTTGGTTTCACAGTTATTCAAGTTGGGGACAGTCCAGCAGCAGTTCATATATAATGATAACTCAGAGGAGGTACTTAATTACTTTTCTATACTTAAAGCGAATCTCTTTTCTCGCCTCTCTTGTCAATAATGTGTTGTTCATGTATATATTTTGGATTTGAAACAGAAATCATTCTCCCAAGGAGTTAATATAAAGTTTGGAAGTGAGAAGGATAGCAAGGAGTATTGTGATTCATTTGAGGAGTGGAGAAAATATGCTCTTGTTCAGGGTGCGTCTTCTTGACTCTAAAGAAACCAAATTTCTCTCCTTGTCAATGCTTCCGTTAATTTATAGGATCATCATCCACAGTTTCAGCTAGTAAAAGCAAGTTCGACCATAAGATTGAGGCGTCCTCGGCCCAAATGTATTTCCATTACTATGGCCAACTTCTACATCAGCAAAATATGCTACTACAAGATTATGTCAGGACAGGTAAAAAGTTATGGCAGGCCTTTATATGTATTTGGTTTCCTCTGAACTGTTTCATTTATGTTTGGTTTATAGAATGTAAATCTATCAAATATTATTATTATGTGTATTCTTTGCACCGCTGTATGACACAGGATGGCTCTCTCTTTCAGGTACATATTATGCTGCGGTGATGGAGAACCGTTCTGATTTTGCTGGTCGTGTCGTGGTCGATGTGGGTGCTGGGAGTGGCATTTTGTCAATGTTTGCTGCCCAGGTATTAAATATTCTCAGAACTAAGGTTTTGCCCTGCTGGAACCAAATAGATTAAGATGACTTTTGTGCATTTTTGCTTATGCCTCCTTCAGGTCTAATACCTTTTTATGAATTAGGCTGGTGCCAAGCATGTTTATGCTGTAATAGCATCCCAATTGGCTGAATACGCACGTAAGCTGATTGCTGGAAATCCATTGTTCGCTGATCGGATCACAGTGAGACTTCTTTTTCAGTCTCTTTTCTTTAGCTGTTTTATATGCATTTTCTTTTTCTGATGTGGCACAAGTGTAGGTCATTAAGGGAAAAGTCGAGGATATCGCAGATGTGTTTGATGCATTTGATCCGAGGTTATTGGTAGCTCCCCCTATGTTTCGTAAAAGGAGTGACTTTGATCGAAAAGGATCAAGTAGTCCACAACCGCCTCTGCTCGGACCATACTGCGTTCGAGGCTACAATATGGGAGAGGCGAGAAACATTCTCGAGGTAAGCAATATATATGTGGATCGTTAGAATCGTATTGAGTGTTGAATAAACTACTTTTTGAACTCGTTAAGTACTGATGGTTTCTTGTTGTTTTGCAGCAATCTTCTTATCAATCAGCACCAACTAGGAGGTCTGAAGGGACTGATGTGTCCTTTTTGATGGACCCTCCTCACCTTTCTACTCGTCTTTCTCATATCCTACGAAGACTGCTAGGTAGATCTCTAAGTCTTCTCTTTGATTTTTGACGTGAACTGGAAATTCTTTGAGTGTTTAGTGTAGACTCTTGCTTCTTTGTGCAGTATTTACTTTTAGATTACTATTATCATTAGTCTTTGTCACTGAAAGTTGATAAATAATGCAACTTGAATGGTTTGATAATGTGTTTGATCTGTTGTTGCGTGACATCCAAGAAACATATAATATATTTTATAGGTTGAGAAACATAGAGGAAACTGATATTGATTTTGTAGATTGAGGAATTCTATAAATAATGCGATCTTCTATTGCCCCAATCTCTGCTTTAGTTGGAAACTGTATAGGTTTTTTAATCTGACAGTGGACTTTGTTTAATGTGTAGGATCACGGACGAGGAGCTTGGTTTTCATTGCTGCGTTGTTCAGCTCTGTGGCTGTCGCGAAGGCCCGTTCCAGTCCTGGGAGCAGCACCAATAGCAGAGTTGATGCTCTGCTTTCGGTTATGAGCCATTTTGGCTACAACCCGTTGCTGGCTGACACTTGGATAGGGAATGACCCTTGTGAGGGATGGTACGGGCTAACCTGCGTGGAAGATCAGGTCAAGTATGTTGTACTTGCATCCATGAACTTGACTGGAAGCATCTCCAAGCGGTTTGCAGATCTCACATCAGTACATATGATCGATCTTTCGCATAACCTGCTCACTGGTACGATTCCTTCTGAGCTCAACAAGATGGAGTTGACCAGTTTGGATCTTTCTTACAACCGCCTACACGGGAGAGTTCCACATTTCAAGACACTAGTTGTCAACACACTAGGGAACCCAGAGATTCTTAGAGATGCTGCTTCACATAAAGGTCACCACCATACACTCGCTTGGATACTTTCCGGTGGGTTTGGGGCTCTTGCCCTTTGTTTTCTGATTGGAGCAGGCATCCGTATCTTTCGGTCCTGGAAGAGGAACCGATCTGATAGAGTCAGTCAGCCAGCGCAGAACGAGATGGTGCCACAGTCTCAGCAGAGCGAGATTTTGGAGAACAATGCCTTTTCACTGGAAACTCTTCGGGAAGCTACACAAGACTTCAGCATTTCAGTCGGGACAGGGGGGTCTGGATCTGTATATCAGGGAAAGTTGAAAGATGGAAGAGAGATTGCGGTTAAGAAGGTGGACACTGCTGATGGTAAAGGCTACGGTTTGTTTGACGCTGAGCTAAGTGTTTTATCGAGAGTTCGCCACAGAAACATTGTGAGCCTTCATGGGTACTGCATCCAGGGAGACGAGAGACTGTTAGTCTATGAGCTGATGGCACCCGGTGCGTTGAGTAAGCATCTCCGGAAGGAAGACAAAGCGGAACGATTAGATTGGAGTCGTCGCCTTGTTATTGCATTGGATGTGGCTAGAGGATTGGAGTATCTCCATACTCTAGCTAGTCAAAGTCAAATATACATCCACCGAGACGTGAAATCCGCAAATGTTCTTTTGGGAGAAGATTTACGAGCAAAGATTGGAGACTTTGGTTTTGCCAGGGCTACAACAGAAGACAGAGAACCCATAGATACCAAGTGTGTTGGAACTCCAGGTTACACGGCACCGGAATACTTTGGTATGTCTTTCTTAAATATATATATATATATATATTTGTTTTTTTTGTAACTAACCGGTGAAATGTACGTAATTGCAGACGGGTTAAAGCTTTCGAGGAAGGCAGATGTCTACAGCTTTGGAGTCATTTTGTTGGAGCTAATAACCGGTAAAAAAGCTTTCGAATACATGAGTAGATCCCAAGACTACATTGCCATCTGGTTCGAGAAGAAGAAAGACGACTTCTGGAAGGCCGTTGAAGAAGAAGAAGACATTGGAACAGACTATGAGACACAGCAGAGCGTCCAGGAGGTAGCTGAACTGGCAGGTTCATGCTGCGCGAAGGAACCAGAGAGGAGACCAGAGATGTCCCAGATTGTCAGGGTTCTTTCATCTCTGATTGAAATCAGAGATAGAAGGAACCAGGCAAGCAGCAGCGGATCTTGATATTCCAAGTTCGGAATGAACAAATGGATCGTCCAGGTATTCAAATTAGGGTTTGTTTCTATTGATCTCATCTCTGTCTTGAGAAACATTCTCGAGGTAAGCAATATATATGTGGATCGTTAGAATCGTATTGAGTGTTGAATAAACTACTTTTTGAACTCGTTAAGTACTGATGGTTTCTTGTTGTTTTGCAGCTATCTTCTTCTCAATCAGCGCCAACTACGAGGTCTGAAGGGACAGATGTGTCCTTTCTGATGGACCCTCCTCCTCATCTTTCTACTCGTCTTTGTCATATCCTTCGAAGACTGCTAGGTAGATTTTTGGCTGAACTGGAAATTCTTTTAGTGTTTAGTGTAGAATTTTGCTTCTTTGTGCAGTATTTACTTTTAGATTACTGTTATCATTAGTATTTGGGTTGTTGCGTGACATCCAAGAAACACATTATATATTTTATAGGTTGAGCAACGCAGAGGAAACTGATATCTATATTGTAGATTGTGGAATTCTTTAAATATATAATGCGATCTTCTATCGCCTCAATCTCTGCTTTAGTTGAAAACGGTATAGGTTTGTAATCTGATATTGGACTCTGTTTAATGTGCAGGATTACGGATGAGGCGCTTGCTGTGTACTGCTGCCTTGTTCGGCTCTGTGGCTGTGGTGAAGGCCCGTTTGAGTCCAGAGAGCAGCACCGACAACAGAGTTGATGTTCTGCTTTCAGTTATGGGGGATTTTGGCTACAGCCACTTACTTTCTCAGAACTGGAACGGGAGTGAACCTTGTGAGTGGTATGGGATACACTGCATGGACGGTCAAATCAGGGGTATCACTCTGTCGTTCATGAACTTGACAGGCAGTATCTCCAAACGGTTTGCAGATCTTACATCTCTATATTCGCTGGATCTTTCCTATAACAAGCTTACTGGTACCATCCCATTAGAGCTCACCAGGATGAAGCTGATTAGGAGTTTGGATCTTTCCTACAACCAGCTACACGGGAAAGTTCCACATTTCAAGACACTAATTCCAGACACTTCAGGGAACCCAGAGATTCTGAGCGATGCTCCTTCACGGGGAGGTAACCATATCCTCGCCTGGGTACTTCCTGTTGGTATTGGGTCTATTGGTATTCTGATCGGAGCAGGCATCTGTTTCTTTCGGGCTTGGAAGAGGAACCGATCTGGTAGAGCCAGTCAGCCAGCAGAGAACGAGATGGTGCCACAGTCTCAGCAGAACGAGATTTTGGAGTCTGGGAACAATGCTTTTTCACTGGAAATTCTTCGGGAAGCTACGCAAGACTTCAGCTTTTCAGTCGGGAAAGGGGGGTTGGATCTGTATATCAGGGAAAGTTGAAAGATGGAAGAGAGATTGCGGTTAAGAAGATTGACGTTGCTGATGGTAAAGGCTACGGTTTGTTTGACGCTGAGCTAAGTGTTTTATCGAGAGTTCGCCACAGAAACATTGTGAGCCTTCATGGGTACTGCATCGAGGGAGACGAGAGACTGTTAGTCTATGAGCTGATGGCACATGGTGCGTTGAGTAAGCATCTCCGGAAGGAAGGCAAAGCGGAACGATTAGATTGGAGTCGTCGCCTTGTTATTGCATTGGATGTGGCTAGAGGATTGGAGTATCTCCATACTCTAGCTAGTCAAAGTCAAATATACATCCACCCAGACGTGAAATCCTCAAATGTCCTTTTGGGAGAAGATTTACGAGCAAAGATTGGAGACTTTGGTTTTGCCTGGGCTACAACAGAAGACAGAGAACCCATAGATACCAAGTGTGTTGGAACTCCAGGTTACACGGCACCGGAATACTTTGGTATGTCTTTCTTATTTCCATCGTAAATATCTATAACCCTATATATATATATATATATACTAGGGTCGGCCCGCCCTACGAGCGAAATATAATTTACTTGTGATTTAGATTATTATTTTTTGTATAATTTTGTGGTTTGTGTTTTAGGTTTGTATTTCAAAGAGATATGTATGATACACTACAAAAAATTATATTTTATCACATAAATATAATCAGAAAAAAAATGATATATTAATCTTTGTTAAGCAAATGAAAATCAATTAAAAGATATATTGTATTTTCATATACATGTAAAAAATTGCAGTTTATTCTAAAATTTAAACAATTTTAATTTTTACTATTGTTTCTGTTGGTCTTATTAGAAATTGAAGGTTTGATAAATTAATTAAAAAAATATATATTTTTTTCATTAATGAAATTATTTTACATTTTTAGTGTTTGCTATATTTTTATTATAAAAGCAAGTGAAATAAAAATACTTGTCACTGCAGTTGAAACACAATACATAAATTATGAATTATTTTTCATTCTTATATATTTGTTTTTGAATGTGTTGGTACTTTTTATATATTTTTAAACCTATTGATTTAGATAATGTGAAAAATGAATCAATTTACAATTTGTTTTCTAAAATTCGTTAAATATTATTTAAATATACACACATTTTATTAAAACATTTATCAAATAAACCATATCATCCAAACTTATATCAAATAAAACATATGAAGAAGCCAAGGTCGTACTACACTTTCAGATTAAGTAACACTCATTCATTTAAGCAGGATTTTTTAAAATTATATTACTGTGAAATTAATAATCCCTTATAGTCTATTACTATAATATAAAGTTATAAAAATAGATTCAAATCAATAGTTAATTTAAAATCATAATATGTAAATTTCGATGTTACAAAAAATAATGTATCTTTACATTAATGGAATTTAAACCAATAAATTTTTTGGTTAAGTTCTTAAAGAACTTTATGAAGCATATAAACGTTGGTTAAGCTTCTGTTGCAGAGGCTTTTCGAATTCATGTACATGATACTTCAAGTACCCCTCGTTGTAATATCCATAACTTACTGGGATGACTTGTCCTAGGCACTCGATATAGATAGGCATTCCATCTTCATAAATTCCATGATTCCCTTGATGGTAGTGCATTATGATGTTGACCAACTCTTTGAACTTGAAATCTTGTTTCGAGCAATAAAGCCAAAAACTTTATTAACTTGGGCATGCTACTATATATGTACTCCTTTCTGTAACATCTAAGACCAAATATAATATCAGTTACTTACCTACATACCTTTATAATGCGATCTGTTCCAAATTCATTCTTCCATTTAAACATTTCTTCCCATGCTGTGACAGTTTTGCTGAGGTTGAATTCCACTGTTTCGAGAAACATAATAGTGGTGAAACAAAACATATTAGAAACAAATAATGAATGCATTTATAAAAGTCAAAATTTTCTCACGATACTATACCCTAACGGAATATGATAATGATTAATGTATTAAAAACATAGCTAGTGGTGTTTTAACGTTTGCATTTTCCAGAATCCCACTATATTCTTAATTAACCTCTTTATAAATACTTTTCGAAACAATTTAAAATTGTAGAGTATTGTGATGTAAAACAGAGAAAACGTACAATATATGATATCCATAACTAATACATTCTATATTGCTTCACCAAAGCAATAAATATTTAACTAACACCAATCTTTATATCAAATTATAAATAATATCTCATATGTCGTACTTGACAGGTAGGATACTCTATTCATTTGTGAATAAGTTCCTAAGATCAACGAAAGTTTTGACCTTTACTAATCGATTGAAGCTCTTTCTAAAATACTTTCTCCAATACACTTTTTCTTCTTTGTTATTACTCGCTCGTGATCAAATACATATTTAAAGGCTTCTTACTTACAAAACCAGGTCACGAAACTGGGAAGCACTTTAATCTATTTCTAAAAACACTTCTCTATCTTTGCAGCTGACAATTATTTCCAGTTATTATAGTGTATTAAATATTGAAAAGCTTATCTCGGTACGGGAACGGTGTTGCGACTTTATAATCTCTCCATATTCCCGCCGTAAGGATTGAAACTAATCGGAGCTTCCCCAGATCGATTATCTTCTTAAACATAGACTCAACTCATATCTAAGAATCCCGGTTCCCGATTTTCCTTTTTCCTAAGCTAGCAGAACCAAGATCCTGATTAAAAAAAACACTTTAGGATCAGTCTGAGTGGGGGTACCGCGATTATCCCACGATAGAGCCGACTAAATCAAGTCATATATGTACAATTCAGAACTAATTCATGAAACTCCTTACGAAACAGGGAACGACGTCATGATCTGCTAAAGAACAGAGCCACCACAGAGGCTCTCTCTTTATTTCTTCCTCATCACGGGTGGAAGCATCCTCACAAACATATTATTACAGTCGACAGAGATGGAACTGAACCTTGTAGCAGCGTCGACTGTCAGTAAGAAGCTTGAAGAAGTTGGTCAAGATTATCTCAATGTTTTTACAAAAAAAAAAAAAACTATCTCTATGAGCATAAAGAAAAAGTAGATATATGCGTACCTTTTCATTAATCAAGAGCAAGTCAAACCCCATGAGTTCTCCAGATTTCTTGACGTTCTGCCTCCCAAAGCCGCGTCAAAACTGTCTTAGAAGCACGGCCACTCTTCAGATGGAAAGCAGGATTGGAGCGGTTACCATCTTTGGAAGCTCTTTTAGGAAAGGGGTAGTATAAATAATACGGTGAAAGTATGAGATTTGGAGAGTTCTTCATCCCTTATTTATAGATGTGAGAATTAAGGTATTTGCAAAGTAGTGGTGGGAAAGAGTAATTAAAATCAACTTAGTGGGAGAGACGGTAGCAGAGAGTTAAAAAGAGATTCTTTATGACATGTTTGAATGACGATTAACGTTACAGATGCATTCTCACATAGACGGCTGCAAAATTAGGGATTGGAGAAGACGGCAGTTTCAGAAGGAGATGAAAAAACGGGTTTAACCCATAGAATAAAAAAAACGACGCGTTTCAAATATATTGACTCAGTCTCTACAGATGGGCTTGTAAAATAAGGACTATGAATGCAGACGAAATCCAAACCAATGTACACCAGAATAAATGGAGGACACGTGTCGGCATCAGGATCAACGAATTTCTGATTTGGAATCAGACGTGGAGTGCTTTAGGAGTGAAAGAACAGTCTTTTATATCTATATATATATATATATTTGTTTTTTTTGTAACTAACCGGTGAAATGTATGTAATTGCAGACGGGTTAAAGCTTTCGAGGAAGGCAGATGTCTACAGCTTTGGAGTCATTTTGTTGGAGCTAATAACCGGTAAAAAAGCTTTCGAATACATGAGTAGATCCCAAGACTACATTGCCATCTGGTTCGAGAAGAAGAAAGACGACTTCTGGAAGGCCGTTGAAGAAGAAGAAGACATTGGAACAGACTATGAGACACAGCAGAGCGTCCAGGAGGTAGCTGAACTGGCAGGTTCATGCTGCGCGAAGGAACCAGAGAGGAGACCAGAGATGTCCCAGATTGTCAGGGTTCTTTCATCTCTGATTGAAATCAGAGATAGAAGGAACCAGGCAAGCAGCAGCGGATCTTGATATTCCATGTTCGGAATGAACAAATGGATCGTCCAGGTATTCAAATTAGGGTTTGTTTCTATTGATCTCATCTCTGTCTTGTGAATGTAAAGTAGTTTGTAGCTTTCTGACGTTTTGGATTTGAAAACTTTCTATGCAGAAACTGGATTTCAAGTTCCCATTGTCGGTTTCATGTGCTCATCGATTGGGGCGTACATTGTGGTCAAAGTCTTGAAGCTTAAGCCTCCAGTGTCTTTCGTGTTCTGTATCAACATCGTGTTGGGTAATGTCAGCCTTTGTCTTTTGTCTTATGTTCTTGGATCTCAAGAGAGTCTCTGATTGTTTCTTATGTGTTTGAGAAGTTGTGTTGCAGTGGCTGGTGATTGGAGGAAGTACTTGGACTGGCGTATTTGGGCGTCTCTTGTTACAGACCATTCTATGAGCGGATCTTCCAAGAAGGTTGGTTCGTCAGTTTTACTTACGGTGCTTTAGCTATGTAGGGTTTATCTTGGAGTTTAGTAGCTACTTTTTAGTTAAAGACGGTACTACTACTACTACTACAATTGTGGATTACTTTGGGGAAGACTTTGTAAACCCTTGCCTCTCCTTTTTTTTTTTTTTTTGTTGATGCAGATAGTAGAGTAAAGTTGCCTCTCGTAGCTGCTGAGATCAGACGCTTCCTGACAATATCTCAGCTCCCAATTTGCGCCTGGAAGCAAGACTAGGAGTTGAGGTAATTATTCCATCACCAGAATCAATGCTATATGCATATATACTAAGGAAATCTAAACGAAATTAAAAAGTTATTGGTGATAAAGAGGAATAATCAATAGAGTAGGGTTTATTTTGCAATAACAAAAACTTCATTCCTTGTTCTCGGGACTTCTTCATTTCTAGATTTATTGGAAGATCTGAAAGACAGAAACGAATTCGCCAAACCTTCATTGTCAATCGAAGATCTGATCGAACGATGCTGATGCTTCAGGATATCTCCGGCATGAAGAGGTTCTCCTCATACTCGGCTCCGAAACGGTAAAATCCGATAACCACGAAGCTTGTCCGATTCATAACCTTCGTTTGATTACATTATTTGAATTGTAGGTTAGCAATGTGAGCATCGTGTATTCACAGTCAGAGCTGCTTCAGAAAGAAGTTTTCCTTGTGGAGATGATAGATTCAATCTCCGTCCTACTTCGGAGAACATTCAGAAGCTTCGATACCAGCTTGCCAATCCTAGATTCGGAGAACACCATCTGTGTACGATCCCATCTTTCATCTTTTCAAGAATCTCGAGTTTTATCAATTGTTAAGTAGTTTGATTGATTTTTTTTCTAATGAACATTTCAGTTTTTCTCCAATCTGTTGGAAGGATACTCAGATTAGCACGAGGCTGTACAGCAAGTTCAGGTTTGCTCCATTATGTTTTGAATAGGAGACTGATGCTTAAAAGTGTTACTTTTAGCTGTATCTAAGAAGTTTCTCGGTTTGTGATGAAACGCTCATGATTGTTGAGCTTATTATCCCTCCCTTGTCTCAAGTTTACTGATTCGAAGCTGTGTTGCTTTCTGAGCTTGACGTAGTAGTAGTGGCTTGCTCCTTCCTCCATGATTTTTTGAATAGGAGACTGATGCTAACAAATGTTTCCTATTATATGATTTAAGCTGTCTCTAAGAAGTTTCTCGTTTTGTAATGAAACGGTCATGATTGTAGAGCTTTTATTTTCCCCTGCCTGTCGCAAGTTTACTGATTCGAACTTCTGTTTTCATGTTGCAGGAGTTTTATGCAGACTTTGTTGCTGGTGATCCGTATCATTTCACATTGAATATGCCATCAACCCACCTATATATGCTCCCAGCAGTTGTCGATCCCTCTGGTTTGCAACGCTACTCCGATCGGGTTGTTGATGGAATTGCGGCTGTGTTTCTGGCTTTGAAACGTAGACCTGTCATCAGATACCAGAGGACCTCTGATACTGCAAAAAAGGATTGCACACGAAACAGCTGTAAGTGTGAAATTGTGAGACCAGACTCTCCAAAAGCTATATATTCCCGCTAATGAATCACTTGTTTCATGCATGTGATAGAACTTATATCCAGATTACTTAGTCTGAGAATTTTGCGTATCCTGTATTCATTTGAATTAAAAGATACTTTTCTGTTTCAGAAATTAATGTATCAACACAAAAGCGGTCTTTTCGACTTTAGACGGCTACCCCTTTGCCTGATCAGTGGACATATCAGGTTAACTTGACTAAAAGTGTTGTTATTGTGCTACTCTCTGTTGTATAATATGTCCATATGTCCAGAATAAGACTTCTCATTGATGAGATCTTTCTGTAGGCAATGGTGCACGAACTCATAGGACTTCAGGATAATAAAGTGGACTTGAGATTCATTGGAAGTCTTCCAAAAGATCAGCAAGTTGTGATTATTCTCCAGTACCGTATTTTATTAGTTGAAAATCTCGCAGCTAGCTAATAAGTCTCTTTTCCTGGCAGGAGGTGGTTTTATTATCGGAACAAGATTCATTCTTCAAATCTAACATGTATTTGGGGATATTGGGAATGAATGACTTTCAGAAGGTGGCAAAGAGTAACCAAAATATCCACACAGTAGGTAAAAATATGGCTAGTCTTGCTCCTGCAAAGACATTCAGTTTCTGGTGCTAGTTATGATTATAATTTGTGAATGCGTTGACTTTACAGAGGACATGGCCAGATTTGTTGACAGCTACCCTGAGTACAAAAAAATGCAAGGCAACGTCTCAAAGCATGTAACCCTGGTTACTGAAATGAGCAAGCTAGTTGAAGCAAGTAAACTGATGCTGGCCAAGGAGCTGCATATGAGGTATTGAATATATTTGGGGAATGTCCATTTATTCGCTGACCCACAGGAAAATCACATGTTGGATCCATCAAAATAATCATACAGAGATGTGACATGCAGAAAGTCTGACTGAATAATTTGGCATTCAAAACCTCTTACTCTCTTTTCATGCTTATTTTCAGGCAGTTACGGATCTCTTAAATAACGAAAGTGTCTCTGACATTGACCGGCTACGTTTGGTAATGCTGTATGCTCTGCGCTATGAGAAAGAGAATCCCGTTCAGTTGATGCAACTGTTCAACAAATGGCTTCACGGTCTCCCAAGTACAAACCAGGGGTAATGTCAAACTTAGCACCTTTCAGTTTTAAATGCATCTCTTTCTTGTACCTTTGAATATATTCTTCTGCACCTCCTTTAAAGTGGATACTGATTTGTAGTTCTGCTACTACTATACTTGTTTCCTCGAGTTTATTCACGGTGGTTCTAACTTATATTTTTAATCACCGACGTTCAGTTTATACTTGGGTTGCATTTTTTCATATTATGGGATTATACCACCTCTCCAAGAACTTAGATTTCCCTCTTATATGTTATGTTCCTGACTTGTTGCAAAAAATAAATACAGGGGGTTGAGAATGTGTACACTCAACACCAGCCTCTTCTGTTTCAAACAATGGAGAGCATAACCAGAGGGAGATTACGAGATGTGGACTAACCTTTTGCTGGAGATCATTTTCGGATCTAACGCGATGATGAGGAAATTGGATGAATCGTTCTGCGAGTTGAGAGAATCCATGAATTTGGCGAAGGTTACAAAAGTTACAGAGGTTGCGAAAGTTACGGAGGTTGCGAAGGTTATGGAAGTCACGGAGTTTACAGATATGACGCGAGCAGGTTGCAGACTGCTTCGTCGGTGGTCTCTGTCTTCTCCGATCATTCCACCGTTGAGAAATCACTCAAATCTGAGTCGATGTTTACGAGCAAACAAATGAGCGAACCTCCGGAGTCTTCGAGTTTTCATTCTCAGGTACAAGATTCATACCTGGAACAAAACCGGAGGAATTTACCACTAGGTTATCGACCTGAGAATGTTTTAGCTTTTGATGAGAATGTTCGGGAAAGTGTTACGCCTATGTTTGACGGAACTAATCCAGATTCCTGGATTGAAAAGTGGAGAGGTTCTTTCGCCTTTTTAGTGATGAGGAGAGAATGGGATTGGTATTTCTGTGTTTAAAAGGCCCTGCGTATAGGTGGTTTGCTTGGGAGACAGAAAGAAGGAGAATCACGGATTGGATTGGTTTTAAGTGCAGAGTATTGGCTCGATTTGGCCATGTTCGGAGTTGTTCTTCAGTTGAAATGCGTGTAGAAGAGGACTCAAGTTTTCGCAGTGGAGCTATTCATGGAATATTTGTAGAGAAAATAGCATCACCATTTGTGGTGGAAGTTGTTTTGATGCATTTGTCTATGTTTGATGGAGCTAATCCAGAGAGTTGGATTGTGCAAGCTGATCGGTTCTTTGTTCATTACGAAGATGATGCAAAACTTGACCTCATTTTTCTGTACTTAAAAGGTGATGCGTATAAGTGGTTTTATTGGATGATGCGCAGACAGAGATTCAAGGATTGGAGTGATTTTAAGAAGCAACTGCTAGCTCGATTTGGTCATGCTATGTGCTGCTCTACAGTAGATGTGAATGTGAAGGATGAATCCACTGTGCTCAGTGAAAGTGTTCATGAGACAGAAGTAGAGAAGCATAGCACAACGGTGGAAGAAGCTTCTTTAACCTCTGTTGCAAAAGTACACCAGAAAGATTTGGTTTGTGAGATTGTTCCTGAAACAGATATAGTGAAGCAGACAGTAACTGTGGAAGTAAATTTGACAGAAGAATCACCTTTTAGGAATGAAGATGTTTCTGCTTATCATGAAACTGAAGAGACAAATCCATATGTGGAAGAAGTTTCGATGAGCTCTGGGGACTGTCTTGTCTATGCGTTATCTTCACCAGAAATAATGCCAAAGAAAGATTTATTTCCTGAGACTGGTCACGAGGAAGAGCTAAGTGAGGAGACAGTATTGACAGAGGAAGAGTTGATTTTCTACGAGGATTCACACGGGATACAACTCGTACAGAGAGCGTAGTGCCAGGGACAGTCGCAGGAGACAACAACTTCACTGAGGGAGGTTGATAGTGTTACTCAGAATCAGTTGCTTCCGTTTCCTCAGGACGTTGGTAATGCACTTGTACGGTTCAGCAACTTACGTTCGCTATATGGTTGTAGCATTGTCAGTGAGAAGTCAGAAGCACACCATGTGTTTCAGCAAATGATCTGTAGGAAACGGTTTCAACGGAGGAAAAAATGGTTGTCAGCTAAATCGTGGATGTTCAAATTCAAAGAAGGGAAGCACACTAAAGCTCTACCACGGTTTGTCCATAAGCTGATGGAGGAATGGTTTATAATGCCACAGACAAAACTACTGAGACAGGAAAATCTGTCGTTTGCGGAAGAAGGAAGTGGCATTGAGGTCAAAGGTATTTTTGCAAAGTTTATACGCTTCAAGAATGACTGGTTTCGTATGAATGTGATGAAAGTTGCAGAACATGGGAAGCAATCTCAGGTGTCTACTGGTCTGTGGCAGTCTCACCGTGTTCACCAACAAGTTACTCACAAAGTGAGAAGAGTAATACGTGAGCACCAGCAGAAGAAGATATACAAAACTTGGAAGTTTAAATACAAATCAATATTGTTGCGGCGGAGGCTTCAGAACCCTCATGAACAGCTTGAGATCGTGGAACTTCAATATGTGCCATACATCAGTTCTTACATAATGTCTGCAGCGGATATGGCAGTGGTGATACAGTGGTTTCCAGGGAACAGAAGGCCAGAGCATATGACGTTTTATGTGATCCATTATCAGCTTGTGTACGAGAGTAAGCATGTCAACTCTACATTGTGGCTTGCCCTGCAAACGTCTCCTGCAACTCTGAGGAAGCCTTTTCTGTCTCAGACTTTGATCTTCAGAGATATTTTGCTACATCAAACGTGTGCTATATTCTGTGTTTAAAGCTTGGGGATCCAACAGAGATGTGGAGCTGTTGCAATGGGAAGCCATTCTTCATATTTTCTTTATATTGGACGTCGATATGGAGATTACATTGTGGCTTGCCCTGGAAACGATTTTTTTCAGTAGGCAATGGCGCACGAACTCATAGGACTTGAGGATAATAAAGTTGACTTGAGAGCCATTGGAAGTCTTCCAAAAGATCAGCAAGTTGTGATTATTCTCCAGTACCGTATTTTATTAGTTGATAATCTCGCAGCTAGCTAATAAGTCCCTTTTCCCGGCAGGAGGTGGTTCTCTCATCAGAAACAAGATGCATTCTTCAAATCTAACATGTATTAAAATTTTGGGGATATCGGAATGAACATCAAGCGAATGGTAGATGACTTTCAGCAGGTGGCAAAGAGTAACCAAAATATCCAGACAGTAGGTAAAATATGTTTAGTCTTGCTCCTGCAAAGATATTCAGTTTCAAATGCTAGGTTTGATTATAATTTGTGAATGTCTTGGTTTTACAGAGGACATGGCCAGATTTGTTGACAACTACCCTGAGTACAAAAAAATGCAAGGCAATGTCTCAAAGCATGTAACCCTGATTACTGAAATGAGCAAGCTACTTGAAGCAAGGAAACTGATGCTGGTTTCACAAACAGAGCAGGACTTGGCTTGCAATGGTGGCCAAGGAGCTGCATATGAGGTATTGAATGTTCCATTTATTCGTTGTTTACATGGGAAAATCACATGTTGCATACATAGAAGTGATTTATCAGTAGCAAACATGCAGAAAGTCTGACTGAATAATTTGGCATTCAATACCTGACTCTTTTCATGCTTATTTGCAGGCAGTTACGGATCTCTTAAATAACGAAAGCGTGTCTGACATCGACCGGCTACGTTTGGTAATGCTGTATGCTCTGCGCTTTGAGAAAGAGAATCCCGTACAGTTGAGGCAACTGTTCAACAAATTGGCTTCGCGGTCTCCCAAGTACAAACCAGGGGCAATGTCAAACTTAGCACCTTTCAGTTTGAATTGCATCTCTTTCTTGTACCTTTGGAATATTCTTCTGCACTTCCTTCAAAGGTGGTATAATGATTTGTAGTTCTTCTACTACTATACTTATATATATATATATATATCTGTCCATGGTGGGTCTAACTTATATTTCTGAATAGCATGAAAAGACTGACTTTCAGTTTATACTTGGGGTTGCATTTTTTTCATATCATAACTTTGTGGATGTCACAGAACTGCAGCTTGTTCAGTTTCTATTGAAGCAAGGCGGTGTGGAGAAGCGTACTGATGATCTATTTAGAAACAGAGATCTTATGAATATAGCACGCAACATGGCTCGTGGACTTATGGTCTGTATCTGAGATTATACCTCTCAAGGAACTTCCTATATGTCGTGTTGCTGACTTGTTGAAAAAAATACAGGGGGTTGAGAATGTGTATACTCAACATCAGCCTCCTGTTTCAAACAATGGAGAGCATAACCACAGGGAGATTACGAGATGTGGACTAACCTTTTGCTGGAGATCATTTTCAACAGGGACGGTATGTGCAACCTACTCTTGTTTTGTTATGCTTAAAACTTGCCTTAAACTAATTGTATACATAATTACTGATTAGTAGATTCATGGGTGGTAAATAAATAAACCCTAGCGTTCGAACCAAACCGCTCTGATGCTGTTGTTACGATAAAGCTAAACGTGGTTATGTTTCTACGTTTTGTAAAGGCTAACCGCCGTTTTTGTCCTCTCGTCATCTAGAAATTTGGGTTTAATTGAACAAATATTAGACTAGTGTTGATAAAGAGGAATATCCAAAAGATTAGGGACTATTTTGCAAAACCAAAAACTTAAATTCTTCTTCTCGGGGATTCATTTCTAGATTAATGGAAAGATCTAAATAAACAAAACCAGGTCTCCGGAATCTGATCGAACGAGGTAACACTATCTCAAATTTCGCGGTGGAACGATAAACCGGATGCTCCACGATATTTCAGGCATGAAGGTATAATTCTGATCGCGTCTTCACACCTGATATGTATCTGAGCACCGTGATTCATTGTGTATTGTAGGTAAGCAATGTGAGCATTGTGTATTCACAGTCAGAGCTGCTTCGGAAAGAAGTTTTCCTTGTAGAGATGGTAGATTCAATTTCCGTTTCGAAAGAATCGATGTCGCATCCTACGATACCAGCTCGCCAATCCTAGATTTGGAGAACACCATTTGTGTACGATCCCTTCTTTCATCTTTTTAAGAATCTCCAAGTTTTATCAATTTTTTAATAGTTTGATTGATTTTTTTTCTTTTTCTCAGTTTTCTCCAATCTGCTGAAGGATACTCAGATTCATATCTTGGCTGATTTCGATGAGCACGAGGCTGTTTAACAAGTTCAGGTGCTTTTTCTAGAATCCTACTCAGGCTTGCTCCTTCCTCCATGATATTTAGAATAGGAGACTGATCCTAAAAGATGTTATTTTTTAGCTGTCTGTTTGTCATGAAACGGCAATCATCGTGGAGTTTATTATTATTATTATATACTCTGCCTGTCTCAAGTTTACTGATTTAAACCAACTAGACGTAGTAATGCTTGCCCCTTCCTCCATGTTATTTTTTGAAAAGGAGACTGATGCTAAAAAAATGTTTCCTAGTATATGATTTAAGCTGTCTCTAAGAAGTTTCTCGGTTTTATTTTCCCCTTGCTTGTCGCAAGTTCACTCATTTGAACTTGTGTTGCTTGGTGAACTAGACGTAGTAGTGGTTTATTTAACATACTCTTTTCTGGTTTTTATGTTGCAGGAGTTTTATGCAGACTTTTTTGCTGGTGATCCTTCTCATTTCACATTGAATATGCCATCAACCCACCTATATATGCTCCCAGCAGTTGTCGATCCCTCTAGTTTGCAGCGCTACTCCGATAGGGTTGTTGATGGAATTGCGGCCGTGTTTCTGGCTTTGAAACGTAGACCTGTCCTCAGATACCAGAGGACCTATGATACTGCAAAAAGGATTGCACACGAAACAGCTGTAAGTTTTGAAATTGTCGGATAAGCTCTCCAAAAGTGATTTCTTCCCGCTAATGAATCACGTGTTGCATGAATGTGATGGGAACTTGTCTCCAACTTGCTTTTAGTCTGAGAATTTCGTGTGTCCTGTGTTCATTCGAACTGAAAGATGCTTTTGTGTTTCAGAAATTGATGTATCAGCACGAAAGCGGTCTTTTCGATTTTAGAAGCACCAGCAGAAGAAGATATACAAAGCTTGGAAGTTTAAATACAAATCAATATTGTTGCGGAGGCGGCTTCAGAACCCTCGTGAACAGCTTGAGATTGTGGAACTTCAATATATGCCATACATCAGTTCTTGCATAATGTCTGCAGCGGATATGGCAGTGGTGATACAGTGGTTTCCAGGGAACAGAAGGCCAGAGCATATGACGTTTTATGTGATCCATTATCAGCTTGTGTACGAGAGTAAGCATGTCAACTCTACATTGTGTCTTGCCCTGCAAACGTCTCCTGCAACTCAGAGGAAGTCTTTGCTGTCTCAGACTTTGAGTGATCTTCAGAGATATTTTGCTACATCAAACGTGTGCTATATTCTGTGTTTAAAGCTTGGGGATCCAACAGAGATGTGGAGCCGTTGCAATGGGAAGCCATTCTTCATATTTTCTTTAGATTGGACGTCGATATGGAGATTACAAAGATGTCTGAGAAGATTCAGTAAGAAAGAGTACTCTTCTGTTTGGCATCGATGGAGATACAAGACCTTGGAATCTGCAGCAGTTTTATACACAAGGGTTGAAAGCAGATTCATGGTCACTACTCATTTACGGGGAATTGGATGCAATTATTTGGCAGTGGTGGTGTTTAACGTTGCAGCAACGTGGGTCTTTTCTTGAGAGTGATTCCATCATTATGTGCTGCTCAAGCTTGTTTTCAAGGATGGGAGTATACAAGAGAGTACTTGCTGGCTTGGGGTTAATGGATGCGCTGATTTGGTGGCTTATAATAGCAAGCAAGTCTGATTTTCTCAAGAAAATGATTAGAAAGCAATGGGAAAGAAACAGAACTGAGTAGACACTGGATGGTTCATGTGGAGTTTCATAAATCACTGGAGGAAAGAAGCAACTTACTGTTACATGTCAAGATACATCTACTACTGTTTCTGATACAATAAGAGCAACAATGGGAAAAGATTTACAAATCAAGGATGTTCAAGTATAAGAGAATGAGTGAGTACAAATCAAGGATGCACAGACAGGACACAGAAGTGAGTGAGTACAAAGTTGAGTTGGCGGAGGTTTCAATCACGTCTTGTGAACTCTCTGAAGAAGGGATTGGTTTCCATGTCCTGTCAATGAAGTTCACACAGCTTATTTTCAATTGGGGATGTATTGATATACATCTAATCTCGAGTGCAGATCAAAGAACTAAGAGTCAAAGGCTGATCAAATGGAGTTGTGTGACATGGCAAGTTAAGAGGCTTACGTGGTTAAATGAGGAATGGTTGAGAAGAGACTCTGATAGACTTGGAGGCTTTGCAGTTACAGTTCACGAGAAAGAAGACGAGTATAAGAGTGAAGAACAGTGGAAGATGAGGGTTTTGCTTTGAATGTTGTTGTAGAAAGACGCTATGAGTCTTCTCTCTCAGTCGCCATGAGAGTGATGATTCATGTTATGCTCGCCATGAGAGTGTAGCTTGAATTGTGCTTCGAAGCTGTATCGTTTTCTTATTGGATTGCTAGTTCCGTGAGTTAGAGATATCCAAACTCTATCAATCCAACAGGGACGGTATGTGCAGCTATTCATGTTTTTGTTATGCGTAAAATTTGCCTTTACTAATTGTATACATAATTACTGGTTAATGAAGAGCAGAAGAGGTGGTGATATTCATGGGTGGTGGAACGACGTACGAGGAATCGCGCTCTGTTGCTCTACAAAACGCCACCAACTCAGGCATTCGGTTTATTCTCGGCGGCACCGCAGTGCTCAATTCCAAAAGGTACGTTCAACTAAAATGGGTAAATACTGGTTCGTCTGTGTGAAGCGTCAGTTCAAGGTTCGTATGTCATAACCAAAGACTGTATCATAAGAAACGCTAGCTGAATAAGAGAATTTGATTGTTGCAGATTTCTCATGGACCTAGAAGAAGCACAAAGGATATCAAGATCAGGTAGCGATATGGTGTGAAGGGACGTGCAACAACAGAGTTTAGTGTAAATTAGGCTACATTTTATGATTAAAAAGGTACTTATAACACGTCTAGCTTGCTGAAAACAACGTCTTGAAGCTTAAACCTTTGATCGTGGTTGAGCCAGAGGATCGATGGAGGAGGATTTTCCCAATTTCTTTCATGTTTTGCATCAAACATAGTGTTTCTTTCATGCAGACGATTAAGTCCTTCACTCCAGCTACTACAGGTTAGGGTTTGAGATGATCTCTCTATTTGCCTGTTCTTGGATCTCAAGAGAGTCTGATTGTTTCTTGTTGTGTTTTGAGCAGTTGTGGAGGAAGTACTTCGATTGGCGTATTTGGGCGTCTCTTGTCCCCATTGTTGGAGGGATTCTTCTGACCTCTGTTACAGAGGTTATTTTCAACATGTTTGGATTCTGTGCTGCTCTGTTTGGGTGTTTAGCTACTTCCACTAAGACCATTCTTGCTGAGTCTCTTCTTCATGGTTATAAATTTGACAGGTCAGTGCTCTTCATGAGTCTCTTTCTATGATCGATGACAGTGTTTCTTTTTAGTCTTTATTGAAAAGGTGATTGATGTATCTCTCTTTCCGGTTAAGAGTTTGAGAAGTTAACCAATGAATATTTGTCTGCATAGAAGAAAAATTTGATTGTTCTGTTCTTCTTTTATGCAGCATAAACACATTTGATTGTTCTGTTCTTCTTTTATGCAGCATAAACACAGTATACTACATGGCGGCTTTTGCCACCATGATCCTTGCGATACCGGTATTACTACTGGAAGGCAACGGGATTATGAGCTGGTTTGAAGCACACCCGTCTCCGTGGTCAGCGCTCATCATCATCTTCATTTCTGGTGTGTTAGCCCTTCTGTCTCAACTTCTCCATCTTCCATGTCATTCTCTCCACAACTGCAGTCACATTCATGGTAGCTGGAAACCTCAAGGTATCCAAAACAATCTTTTAGCACCATAACTAAATATGTTCTAGTTCAACATCTGTCTTGAGCATGGTTCATGTACCTTTTGCAGGTTGCGGAGGCTGTATTGGTATCATGGTTGATATTCCGCAACCCAATATCGTATATGAAAGCTGTTGGATGTGCTTGTGGGCTGCACATTCTATGGATACGTAAGGCATATGCTTTCACAGCAAACGCCTGGAACTCCTAGGACTCCCTCGTACACTGAGAAACAAGATGGAGTTGCTTCCTCTTGTTAATAATGATAAACTCGTAGGCAAAGTCTACTCAGTATTCACTATTCACTATTCACTGCTACGTTACCAGCAGTCCAATCCTTGATTCGGAGAACACCAGTACGATCCGCTCTTTCATCTTTTCAAGAATCTCGAGTTTTATCAGTTGCTAAATAGTTTGATTGATTTTTTCATAATATGAATGTTTCAGTTTTCTCCAATCTGTTGAAGGATACTCAGAGTCATATCTTGGCTGATTCTGATGAGCACAAGGCTGTACAACAAGTTCAGGTGATTGCTAGATTCCTAATTTGGCTTGCTCCTTTGTCCATGATGTTTTGAATAGGAATCTGATGCTAAAAGATGTTATATTTAGCTGTCTGTTTGTCATGAAACGGCAATCATCGTGGAGTTTATTATTATTATATACTCTGCCTGCTCAAGTTTTCGATGATTGCCATTTCATGACAAACACGAAAGCGGGCTTTTGTGTAATATGTCATATGTTGCTGACTTTTTGAAAAAAATAAATACAGGGGGTTGAGAATGTGTACACTCAACATCAACCTCTTCTGTTTCAAACAATGGAGAGCATAACCAGAGGGAGATTCGTCGCAAAAAAAAAAAAAAAAAAACAGAGGGAGATTACGAGATGTGGACTAACCTTTTGCTGGAGATCATTTTCAACAGGGACGGTATGTGCAACCTACTCATGTTTTGTTATGCGTAAAACTTGCCTTAAAACTAATTGTATGCATAAATACTGGTTAATAAAGGCCACAAGAGGTGGTGATATTCATGGTTGGTGGAACAACGTACGAGGAATCACGCTCTGTTGCTCTTCAAAATGCCACCACCTCTGTCATTCGGTTTATTCTCGGCGGCACCGCAGTGCTTAATTCCAAAAGGTACGTTCAACTAAAATGGGTAATGCTGGTTCGTCTGTGTGTGGAATTGTGGATAAGCCGCAGTTCAATGTTCGTATGTCATAACCGAAGACTGTATCATGCTGAATAAGTGAATTTGATTGTGTCAGATTTCTAATGGACTTGGAAGAAGCACAAAGGATTTCAAGATCAGGTAGCCATATGGTGTGAAGAGATGTACAACAACAAAGTTTTGTATAAATTAGACAAAGTTATGCATACAACTAGGGATGTTATGTACCTACTTTTTGTTAAGGGTTAGGGTTGGACCAGGGTTAGCCCATTTAATTTTTTTACAAGTCAATATTTTTTTGCATATCAAGTTTAACTTAAATTTAAATGTTTTTAAAAACTCAAGTATGATCATGTAAATGCAAAATGTGTCTTTTATTCATTTTTATCTTCGTTGAAATTAAAAACAAAAGTTTACATTCTCAAATTATGAATCATATAACAGTATAACACTCGTTTTATTAAACAGAATTCTAACTCTCCAAGTCAGCCAAAACTTAGTTGTTGCTCTCCAAGATTCTTGAGTCTCTTCAAACAATCGTCGCTCTGCAACAAGCCAACAAAGCCAAAGATTAGCTACTAGAAAACTACTCGATTTATTCAAATTTTCAGGTTAGAAGAAGCAATACACTGAATGCTTCAAGGGGTCAGATTTGCAAGTGACTAAAAGTGTTCACTACAAGTCTACAAGAGCTAAAGCTGAACATAAACAAGCTAAGCCATTAAGCTTTAAAAAGCCATTAAACAAGTGACTAAGGGGGCGACTGGTTTTCCCGCTACCACCCGCAAACGCAGCTTTTGCGGTTGGTATCGGTTGTCGGCGGTTTGTAACAATCACTCAAATCGCTCTAAACCACTTCAAACCGCTCCGAATCTCATAAATTCAAAAGCTCGCTCCAGCTAACGTTTGCGGCTGCGGGCGGTAATCATGGGCATATTATCCGAAACCCGAAAACCGTACCGGAACTGAACCGAAAAAACCGGGACCGAAACCGGACCGAAAATTACAAAAACCCGAACGGTTCCTATATTTCTAAATCCGAAAAACCGAAACCGAACCGGGACCGAACCGAGAACCGAACGGGTACCCGAATATTTTGAATATATTAAAAAAATATTATTTTAATTTTAATATATATAAAATATAATTTATAAATAAAAAATATATACAAAAATCCGAACTACCCGAATAACCCGGATATGTTTTCGGTTTTTTCCGGGTTTAGATCAGGTTTTCGGGGGTTTTTCGGTTTTTTGGACTTTAAACCCGAACCAAACCCGAATTATTTGTAATACGGTTTCATTTCGGGTTTTATAAAAAAATAGAAACCCGACCCAAACCCGACATTATCCGAACCGAACCGATCCGAAAAATGTTCGGTTCCTAAACGGTTCCTAAACATCCCAACCCGAATAACCCAAAAACCGAATAAACCGAACCGACCCGAACCGAAAACCCGAATGCCCAGCACTAGCGAGCGGTTGCGGGAAGGTAAAATTTTTTTTTTAAACAATATATATACAAAAGTAAAAATATTTAATAAAAAATTTAAAATTGAAATTATGAAAATATTAAAATATATCTATTATATTTTAATTAATATTATAAAATTTTATAATAAAAACAATTTCAATAAATTTTCAAAATTAAAATTATAACTTTCTAAATATAAATTTTATATTTATTATAATTTTATGATTTTTGATATTTTTATAATTATATTAAATGTAAATATTGTTAATTTATTATTTGACTGTTACCACGTTTAGTAGTTAACCAGTCATAAGTCACCCGCAAACGCACCAATTTTTAACCGCAGTACCAGTCGTACAAATCTCTTAAAACCGCTAGAAACCGCAACCGTCCGCATCCACAAACTCCCGCATACGCAACTGCAACCGCTGCGTTTGAACCAGTCAAACCCTAAAAATGTTGACAAACAGCAAGTTCACACACGCAAACATGTGAACTAACATTCAAATGGGTTCTTTGAAGCAAAAAGTAAGAGAACAAGCTAGTCACACGCAAATTGAGAGAACACAAGCAAGATCCTCAGTTCTTTAACTTACACGTATGATACAAAAACAAAAAAGGGACTAAACACAATCATTACATGGCTAATAAGAACAAACCCACAAATCATTACTTGGCACAAGTTTCAACGTTTACTCTCTGACTAAATCCGACTATGAAGGCAATGAGATACCTAAAGAAAAATAAAACCAGTGATCAGACACAATTCATAAAAGTTTGTTTTGTCCAAAACAAAGCTAAACAACTAAAACTCAAGTTACAGAATTACCAAATGCTTGATATAACAGAGAAGCAAACCACAAAGATAATGAGCTATAAGAGAACACATTCAAGTTGCTAAAACTGAGTATTTACAGTCAATCAGGGAAAAAACTTTGCAATCACAAGTTCAAACAAAGTTACAGACTGTTTCAAACAAGTGCTTAGTTGACTAACAGAAAGTTCACAAAGAGCTAAAACGTTCTTTCCAAAGAAGAGACAATCTCAATTCTACAACAATCCATCAGTTCAAAAAGCTTTATCATCTCGCCATTAGCTTAAAAGAATCACAGTATCACAAGACAGCAAGATACAGTTTACTAGTAGTCTAGTATCATAAAGATCATAACATCAGTCTCAGATTTTCAACAAACCCAGAAACTCTAGAGATCGATTTCAACAAACCCAGAACAAAACTAGAAGAACGTACCTCACAGAATGCTTATTGGAGAAGACGGATACAACCCCGACGACGCTCTTCGAAATCGATCTCTAGGGTTGGTGTGTTCGTTGAAATCAATCCAGGAGCAACAGAACTTGATGAGGACGTCGTGTTATCGGATTTGAATTTGAGCAGCTTCGTTCAGATTCTAGGGTTCACGTTGCGATCCTCTTTGTTTCTCTCTTTTCTGGTTTCTGGAAAAAAGAGACGGCCTTGAAGAAAAATCAAAACTACGTCTCGGTTAAGATTCTCAATTCAGATACTTACTAATAATTAGTAATATATGTATTATAATTTAAAAAATCATAATAACTTATTTTTATATTCTTAATCATTTTAATTCTCTTCGATTTTTATTTCGATCTAATTCTTTTTAACACAAAGGAAAGCTATAAAACTATGAGAGGATAAAAACATAATTACATATCAAATATTCCACCCAATAAAGTAAAGTAAGAATGTGAACTTTTGATCTCTCTCAATCTACTTTGTATTTTTGAACCATAAACATGAATTAACTTACCAAAAACAAACATTAAAACACACAAAATCCAAATAAGAACAAAATAAATAAAAACTAAAGTTTGATGATAATTTTGAAGATTTTTTTTTAAAACAAATTGAGATAATAACAAATTTCATTGGTTTACTTGATCAATATATACATTGACTTATCTTAATATTTTATAAGTTTAATTTTAATAAAAGAAACAATAAATAATGATAGTTTTATTATTAAAGTTAATTTATGGTTAATTATATAATGATAAATCTAATTATTCATTAAAAATATATTTACTTTTATTTGTTTTAGAAACTAAACCATTAAAGACATGTTTATAACATGATTACATAAATTCTCTAAATTTAATATCAAAGAATATTATTCTTACAGATTAAACAGTAATAAAACATATACGTGAAATAACTACTGAAGTAATTCGGAATACCTAATTCCTAATTCCAAATTCCATGTAACAAAAATGATTTGCTCCTAGTATTTCAGACTCAAAGAAAGAAGAAAAACATAGAACTTCAACTATAAAAAAAAAATATCAAAAGTGCATAAATATAGATGTCAAAAACTATAATCGAGACAACTTGGAATGAATGAGAAAAATGAAACTATAGAGTTTAAAACATCTTACATCATATGAAAATAAGAATTGGTCCTAACTTTTTAAACAAATTATAATTGTAATTCCAATTAGAAAGTTTGAAATAGTTATGTTATTGAAATTAATAAATTAATGATTTAAGCTAAAAACTAATAAAAATCTTGTGAAAGTTAAAATAATTATAATCATAATTCCAATTAGAAATTTTGAAATATTTATATTATTTAAATTAATAAATTAATTAGAAATCAAAATATTTATATTATTTAAGTTAATAAATTGATGATTTAATTTAAAAACTAATAAGAATATGACAAATAAGCAAAATTAGCTAAAATCATAGAGAATAAGACAAATCAGCAAAATCAGTATAGATAGATAAAACAATAAACCAGGTTGATTTCTATCCGGTCTAATTAGATTTGATTTGATTTCCGCCGGCTGAAAATAGCTTCTTTGTTAGGTAGTCACGAAGATGACACTTCAAAAACTGGTAGGCATCTTCAGAACTGTGTTGTAGGCTTGTAGCCGTTGGATTTGCACCACCATATAGAGTAACTATTATAGTCATCAGTCAATACACGTACAGAAAAAAATTCAGTCAATACAAACATCAAGGTCACTAAATTTTCATTAGTATAATATAATAGTTGAGTTTTAGAAAAACAAATGACACCATACACTTGGTCGTGGGTCCGCTACTGATGCCAACATAACATGATAATTTGGAGCGAACCTTGATATGTTGGAGCAATTGTAAACTCCATGATTTGACATTAAAATTGCCTTAAATGTGTATTTGTTTTAAGTATATTTCACGATATTAAATTTGAGATTGCGGCCATGTTAATTTTTGCAGGATGTGTTTTACATATCAAAAAAACGATATTCATATCTAAAGTTAGCAACTCTTAACTGCTCCAGCATTAACTTAAACAATAAATTAAGACTTATTCTTGGGTCCACTCCCTTCACCAACCAATAAGATTGCCTTATTTTATATTCGATATCCTTTAAAAAGAGAAACAAAATATTGTCAAATTATACTATGTTTTTAAAATTAAAAGGTAAAAAAAATAATAATAATTACAAAAAAAAATATTTTACGTCGTCAGCATAACATTAAACCCTAAACTCTAAATTCTAATCTCTAAACCCTTAATCCTAAACCCTAAACCCTTGGATAAACCCTAAACTCTAGGATAAATCCTAAACTCTAAATCAAAATCACTATACAGTAAAACATTCAAGCGTTTAGGGTTTAGGGTTTTAGTCGTTTTTTATTTAAAGTTTAGGATTTATCCAAGGGTTTAGGGTTTACCCAAGGGTTTAGGGTTTACCCAGGGGTTTAGGGTTTATGATTTAGGGTTTAGGGATTAGGATTTAGGGTTTAGTGTTTTGTTAACAACATTAAAAATATTTTTTTTTTTAATTCTTTTTTCTGTAACTATTATCTTTTTTTACTTTTTTATTTTAAAAACATAATATAATTTGAGAATATTTTGTTTCCTTTTTTAAAAGATATCGAATTTGAAATAATGAAATCCTATTGGTTGGTGAACCTAGAGGTTCACCCTAGGGGGTGAACCCAAGAATGACTCATAAATTAGCATTCCCTGTATAGTAGTACTAATTTAACTAAAGGGCATTCTATTTGTGAGGTCAAGCCCGCATGGATTTACTTTTACTTTCATTCCCAAAAGACTTCATACTAACTAGAGTTGGACATCCCCTAGACTATATTTGCGAAGTGATTTTGCCACATGTCCTCTTTACAATCATTTTCACAAAAACAATGATGACATGGCTAACAAGATTGATGACATGGCTTATAATTAATATGACATGGACAATCACATCTATTACTGACATATATTTTTGGTAAACTTTATAGAATTGGCAATAATTAATACATTATATTTAATGTTGATTTATATTTTTGGTAAACTTCTTAAAATATGGTAATAATTCATAAATCATCACTAAAATAAATATATTGAAATATGCATTATAAATTTTGAAATTTATTATTTAATTGTATTTTTATAATTATACAATTTTTATTACTAATATTTTCAAAATTTTCTACATCTTTTTAAAAATATTAATAAATTGTTAATCGTAATTTCATTAGTTTCTTTTAGATATCTACAAATTTTATAAATATTATTTAGTTATAATTTTTAATAGCTATAAAAATTTTATACGATTTTTTAGTAATTTTATACAAGTTGATTTAATACATTTAACCAAAATAAATAGATAAAAATTTTATCTAAGATTCGAATTTTAAATATATTACGTATATATTATTAAATGTAATTTAAAATAAACAATTGTTTTTTGCTTATTTTATGCTTAAATAATCAACTTTATATTAAATATTAGTCAAAAATAATAAAATATATAATATTAATAAATTTTATTTTAAATATAATTTAACTTTTAAAAAATTTACAATACACATGGTGCAGAAAAACACCTAGTCTCTTTATATATTAGACACTCCTTATCTAATTCTCCAATGTAAAACTTAGTTTGTTATCTCACATAGACATCTTCAGAACTGTTTTATAGTCGTTGGATTTGCACCACCATATAGAGTATATTATAGTCAACACAAACACCAACATTTAATTTTCACTAGTATAATAATTTTCAGAAAGACAAATAGTTTATATTTTTATAGGAGAAATTTTTGGGTTCACTCCCTAGGTGAACCTATAGGTTCACCAACCAACGAGAATTGGTTATTTTATATACAGATTTTTTTCAAAAAAAAAACAAAATATCTAGAATTTACTTTTTAAAATAAAGAATAGAAAATAAATAAAAAGTGTAATAACAATAAAAAAATATTTTTTTTTAATATCGTTAAAGCCGTTCATACTAAACACTAAACCCTTAACCATAAACACGAAACCCTAAACCCTTAGGTAAACATTAAACCCTAAACCTTTGGATAGACTCATAACCTTTGGAATATCTCTTTACCCAAGGATATAGGGTTTATCCTAGGGTTTAGGGTTTGATGTTTAGGGTTTAGAGTTTAGGATTTAGGATGTAAGATGAACATCTTTAACAACATTAAAAAAAAATTCTTTTTTTTACGGCTGCTACTATTTTTATTTTATTTTTTATCTTTAACCTAAGGGTTTAGGATTTATCCAAAAGTTTAGGGTTTAGTGTTTAGTGTTTAGGATTTAGGGTATAGGTTTTTTAACAATGTTAAAGCCGTTTATACTAAACACTAAACCCTAAACCCTAAATCCTTAGGTAAACACTAAACCCTAAACTCTTGAGTAAATCCTAAACGCATGGATAAACTCATAATCCTTGGAATATCTCTTTACCTAAGAATTTATGGTTTAATGTTTAGGGTTTAGAGTGTCGGGTTTAGTATAAACGGTTTTAACAACATTAAAGAATTCTTTTTTGAGCAATTTAGGTGAAAAACCAAGGAAGATAGTGATATTAGCAAAATACCAAAGACCTAAAACTTCAGCTGATGTGGCAACAAAAAAAAAAAAAAAAGACGCACTTACCCTCGACGTTTGAAATTTTGGCTTCCTGATTTTAGGTTTCTAGGATTTGTACCTGACACAAGATTTGTAGTTAGATTTAGCAAGATAGTAAAAATATTGCGTTCACATTAGATGGATTTGCATCGGTAAACCAAAATATACAGTGGCAAGAGGATAACTCTGACGTAAAAGGTGCAGGTGCATCCTAAAATGATTTCGGTGGGATTTTATTTAGAAATTAATTTAATTAATAATTATATGTTATTCTCCTATTTGTGGACCGTCTATATAAAAGATTGGATTGCCAATTATGTAACCGGCTAACTTATTGAATAGCAAATCAGTGGAATTTTATTATCTGGCTAAACTGATTGCCTTACCCTAACAACTTATTCCACATAAAGAACTATACCTTAAACCCTACAAGCTAATCCCTAAGCTCTTGAAGAATCAAAAAGCCCAAATCAGTAAACCATAAACTCTAAACCCTATCTCTAATTCCTAAACCCTAAACCCTAAACACTTATAGGACTTGTAAACTCTTACCCTAAACCCTAAAGAAACCCTAAACCCTAACCCATACAATCTAAAGCCTAACCCCTAAATCCTAAACCCTTAACCCTTATAGGATTCCGAAACCCTAAATGTAAACCTAGAAACCCTAAACCCTAACGCATATGGGGCTAATCATACAGTATATGATGTCGTCCGATTATTAGCCGTCTAGAGTTTAACATAGATGTACAATGTCGTTATTATATGGATAACTATAGTGTTAGCTGGCTAAATTAATTTCTCAACCATTACACCAAACCCTAAAACCATATGCCTATATCATAACCCCCACTCCCTATACCCTTAAAGTTCAACATAGCTGTGCAACTCTTACCCTAAACCCTAAAGAAACCCTAAACCCTAACCCATACAATCTAAAGCCTAACCCCTAAATCCTAAACCCTTAACCCTTATAGGATTCCGAAACCCTAAATGTAAACCTAGAAACCCTAAACCCTAACGCATATGGGGCTAATCATACAGTATATGATGTCGTCCGATTATTAGCCGTCTAGAGTTTAACATAGATGTACAATGTCGTTATTATATGGATAACTATAGTGTTAGCTGGCTAAATTAATTTCTCAACCATTACACCAAACCCTAAAACCATATGCCTATATCATAACCCCCACTCCCTATACCCTTAAAGTTCAACATAGCTGTGCAACTATGATCCTTCCTAATAATCTAGTATATAATATACGGCTAGAGTTTGAGATAGATGTGTAATATATTCATTATCTTGATAAGTATGATTTTAGCTGGCTTAATTTATTGCATATGCCATTATTCCTAAACGTTGCCAACATATTTCCTTAGACGACTAAACTTTGCGTAAAAGATTAAAAATATTAATATCAGGCTACAATTTTGTGTGGCCAGCTCCGAAAAGTTATATCATCTAATATTCGAGACATGACCAAACATTCATTCACACAAGATTGATGAGTCATACAGCTGCCGTCGAAACAGAGGGTTCATCAAGATTAAGGGCGTTGAGGATTTCTCTGATTGCGCATGCCTTCGGATATGAAGTTACTCTAACGCCGGTGGGTTCTTCTCCGACTGCGAATATCCTTTCTGGTAGTAGGCATGGCGGCCCGTGTATACCGTCGTTCTCCTCCATCAGGTTGTTGAGTTCAGCAACTCTAATTTGCTATTTTTTTTTAAGAATTGGCACAAGAGATGGATAAAAGGGATTTTCGAAATTCTGTTTCTTTCGTAGAGATATGAAACCTCTGACAAAGAGATACAGAAGATTTTAGCGTATCTTAATATTATATTTTGGTCTATATATCACTTGCAGTTAAGGAGTGGCTTATGTTGTAGGGGTAGCAGAGTAAAATAACTCATGGAACAGTCGTCGTTTTTTTCTCTTTGGTCATTTCCCTAATAACGTATAAGTATGTTGGTAGAGCTCCTAATTTCTCTTCTTTTTTTACATCTACTACTATTTTTTATTTATTTTTTATATTTTACCTAAGGGTAGGATTTAAGGTTTAGTGTTTTAGTATGAACAGTTTTAACAATGTTAAAAAACCATTTTTATTGATATTACACTTTTTTATTTATTTTCTATCCTTTTATTTTAAAAATAAATTCTAAATATTCTGTTTAAGTTTTTGAAAATATTTGTATATAAAATAACCAATTCTCATTGGTTGGTGAACCTGTAAGTCTTCGTAGGGAGTGAACTCAAGAATTTCTCTTTTTATAGTACCATCGTTTCTGCCAAAGTACAAAATTTGTTATGGTTATTTGAGTTTATGAAAGGAGGTACAATTAGGGGTCTCCAATCCGGATATTGGTTCAGTTTCGTTTCAGTTTTTCAGTATTTCAGTTTATAAAAATAACTACCATATTAAAACTATATATACTTTGGTTTGATTCTATTTATATACCGTCGGTTTTAAGTTTATTTGATTTTATACCAAAAAACCATAAATGTATTTATCTTTTTTATAATATTTTGTGATTTAGCTTTATATAATTTAAATATCGACTTTAATGTAACACCAAAATATTTCGGTTTTCTACTAGACTATTTTTATTTCTTACAATTTTAATTATTAGTAAACATATTAAGTTAATAATAGTAATTGTTTTCATAGAATAAAAATAAGAAAAATTAGTAATCCATAATACTATTAAATAATTAAATATTATCACACACATTTGTCAACAAAAAAGTAAAATTTATGATTTTTAATTTGATAAAAACTAAAAATAACTATTAACTTAAAATATAATATTAAATTACTAAAATCAACATTTTAAGTATGAAAATCATATCAGTAAAATAAGTTATGTATATATTATTAGTTGAACAAAAAAAGAAATGTATATATTATTAGTTATATTATATAATTATACTACTATATTTTAATTATCGATTTATTCGGTTTGATCGGTTTATATACCAAACTATATTCACATACCACGATTTAAAAAAAATAACATTTATTTCGTATATTCGCAAACCATTTTTTTTATTTCGGTTCGGTTTGGATGTTAACTGGTTTGGTTTTACCGGACTAAACATCTCTAGATACAACGGCAGAATTTGGAAATGGATCACGAGTAGACCAAACTTGTAATTAATATGATTTATTGATTGATATCTTTTGGCAAAATAAAAGATATCAAACAATAATCTTAAACCGGAAGAAAGAACATTTGTTTTATTCAACACCGGAAGAAAAAATCTTATATATTAAAACAGAAGTCATGACTTCTTTTCATGTGCGATTTTTTTAGTTTAGACCATTCCTAGAAAATATCATATTTTACATAAGTTCATTATTATATCTTTTAATATCTTTATCTTTTTATTTGAAATATAAATGAATATATTTAAAATATTCTAGCAAAATCTTTTTAAAATCTTCTTAGAATCTTTTTAAATTTACTTAAAAAAATTAGTTAGTTTTAATTTTGGTTTATAGTTTTGAATATAGTTTTGGTTTATAAACGAAAATTTAAATAAAATGAAATTAATTAATTTCACAAATACATTTACTAATAACTTTTAAAGATTTTGTTAGAAATAAATATTTATTTTTATTTTAATTTTTTTCATATTTGTTTTCTAATAAAATAAAAATCATGATTTTTTGATGAGTGATATTTTTATTTGGACCATCATTTAAATTTTATATTAAATATATATCACTAATGCTAATATACATAATATTTTTAACTACTTTAATCATAATATCTTTTATATCTTTAAAAAAAATTAAAATTCTAACAAATCTTTTGAAAAAGATTATAATAAGATCTTAATTGTCATAAATTTAATATAAATATTTTCAATTAATTTTGTAATTAGTAATGAAATGTTACTAAAAGAATAAAATTATATCCTATTTTATCAATTTTATAATAATATCTATCATTTTAAAATAAAAATTTTATATTGAACAAAATATGATAAAATTATTTTAAATTGATTAGTTAACATATTCTATTTTCATAAATATAAAATATTTATGCTAAAAATATAATATATTGGTAGAACTGGTTAATATTAGTAAACTATATAATACATGTATAAAAATTTAACTTATCTTACAAATTTTAATATAGAGTAATTTATAATATAAAATTAATAAACATTTAAAAATTACTAAAAAAATCAAGCGAATTGAATTATGGATCATGATTATAATAAATTAAATATAAAATTATTTTCATATATGTTGTTTCATGCATTAAAAAAATTAGTTTAGTAATCAAACACCAATTCAATAAGACAAATATATAATAAGCACCATTATATATGTGATGATTTTAATTTACAGCATGAAAACTATAAAACTATTATATTTGGCATAATTATACAAACATTTAAATATGTGAGTAACATTAAAAATATATAATAATTATGAAAAAAAATATCTATATATATAAATGTGAAAATATATATCCACACGGTTATGCGGGTGGAAATCTAGTATAATACTAAAATCATCTCCTACCGATTTATAGTTTGATTGACCGGAACTTTACTCTAATTTTGGAACTTATGTTAAGTTTTGGAATTCGTTATTGCTGAGAATGTAATTAATTGCAAGATTAACATACAATATTGCAATTACATTCTGAAGATATATGTAAATATATTATTTCTTTGTTAATAAAATTAAATTAGGATGGATCTTCAAATCTGCTCCACATAGAATATTATATAATTAATTAATGCAAAATGTACACACATTATTGCAATTGGATTCTTTAGATATATGTAAATATATTCTTTCTTTGTTAGACACTAATTAGTAATATAGGTATCAGTTTACGCAAAGTATATAAAGGGAGATGATCATTTGCTCTAAACCCAAAAGAAAAACATCTCCACAAAAGAAAAGAGATACAAAGAAACAATGTCAGCACAGAAGATTCAACTTGCTTCTTTGATCCTAGCTTTTGTTCTTCTATTTGCTCAATCAACTGGTAATATATACTGTCTTACTCTAGTTCTGTATAACTGAATGATAGAATAAAATGAGCTGATTCAGATTATTTATTTTATATAAACTTTTCAGCTAAATGTCACTATAGATTCCCACCCTCTGGCCCTTGTAAGAAAATGGACGACTGCAAGAACGCGTGCACAATGCGTGACGAAGATCCAACTTTTCTATTGTGCCTTGTGAATGCCCCAATGTTTGGCAGATGCTGTTGTTTAGTAAAACAAAAATAGTCTTGTTCTACATCGATATCTTTGTCATAAGATTTAAAATCAATAAAAAATAGTGTTTGCCTCTTCTTAAAAATTTTCCTCTAGAAAGTCAAATACTAACTGGTTCTCACCATAGTTTCTGAGTATGATTGCTTTCTCTCCATTTCTCCTTGAGTTTCAAGGAAAGTTTAAAACACGTTTGCTCAGAAATAAATTAGCAGAAATTAAAGATCAATCTCTCTAACCTTAGTGCATGATTTCTTCATTCATCAGTCTTTTTTTACTTTTCTCCTTAGAGGTTTGATGAAAATTGTATTAGATAAAACTATAGATTCTACGTATCACAGAGATATAAAAAATAAGAAGAACCATTATCTCTTCTACCATCCCAAAATAAGAAGAGATAAAATGTTATTTCTCTATTAAAGTTCTATCTCGGGCAGAGATCAGACTTTGCCTTGGAGTTTATCGTTATTAACAAGAGGAAGCAAGTCCATCTTGTTTCTTGGTGTACGAGGAGTCCTAGGAGTTCCTTGCGTTTGCTGTGAAAGCATATGCCTCGCGTAACCATAGAATGTGCAGCCCACAAACACATCCAACAGCATTCATATACAGAATATCAACCATGATACAGCCACCACAACCTGCAAAAAGTACATAGACAATGCTTAAGACAGATGTTGAATTAGAACATCCATTGCAATTTGAAAAAAAAAAACATATTAGTTATGTGAGTTTAAGATTGTCTTCTCTGCTTCAATATACATCAACTTTTCTTCATCTTGTTCATCTATATGCCTCGTGCAAAAAAAATGTGATTGGCTTGCTTGTTGCACCAATTCTGTCTCACTAACTGAAGCAGATCATTCTCCTCAGCTAAAAGGAGTTTTGTTTTCTTTCTTTTGTTCACCTCTGTTTTTGAGCTTGTATCTCCAATATTTTGACCATTGCGTCTTTGATGTACTTCTTTAATTCCTCTTTCTCAACTCGAGATTAATAGCCTTGAGCTTATACTTGAATCTCCATGATTTAGGCAGTTTATTTTTCTCCATCTCATGTTCTTCTCTTCTGTCTGAAGAGACAAAATACATCATATAGTTCGTATGAAGAAAGTTTGCTCTGAACACCCGTTGATTATATCCCACAAAAATCATTTCCTGCCAACTTTTAGTTTGATTTTTCTTTGTTTGACCATAACTTTAAGTTTGGGATTTATTTTTTTCTGAGAATATAATTAATGCAAAATTCACACACATTATTGCAACTGGATTCTGAAGATATATGTAAATATATTCTCTTTGTTAATGAATTAAATTAGTAATGGATGTTCAATTCTACTCTGCAGAGAATATTATATAATTAGTGCAAAGATTTACACACATTTTTGCAATTGGAAAGATATCTACCAATTCACTCGATATTTAAAGGGAGATGATCATCTGCTATGAACCCAAAAAAAAAACATCTCACAAAATAAAAGAGATACAAAGAAAACAATGTCAGCACAGAAGATTCAACTTGCTTCTTTGATCGTAGCTTTTTTTTCTTCTATTTTCTCAGTCAACTGGTAATATATATTTTCTTACTCTAAACTCTTCATAATTGAATGATATAAGAAAATGAACTAATTCAGATTGTTTATTTTAAAACAAACTTTTCAGCTACATGTCACTATAGATTCCCACCCTCAGGCCGCCCTTGTACGAAAAATGCCGACTGCAAGAACGTGTGCACACAGCCTGAAGAAGATCGAACTTTTCTATTGTGCCTTACGGGTATCCCACTGTTAGGCAGATGTTGTTGTTTAGCACCATAGTCTTGTTCAACATAATACATCGTTATATTTCTCATTACTTATCATAAGATTTAAAATCAATAAAAAATTATGTTTGCATAAGGCATCTACAATGCGCCAGTCAGGGCAGCTTCTGAAATTAGGTTGTTTATTTTTTTGAGTGATGTCAAGAACTTGTGGAGCTTCTAAAAAAATATTCACACCTAGTCTTTATCAATGTGGAACTATTTTTCGTATGTAGTAGTAGTAGTAATAAACGTACAGAATACCTCTTCGGAATTGCTCTGAAACCAAAATTGTAATTGCATAATCACCAGCACTTGTGATGTGTCAATTGCTCTAGTGAATCAGGGTTAACTTTTAAACTCCTCTGCTACATTAGCAATTAAAGGTAACTTGTACATGAGAATATATACCGACGAGATATAACTAAGAGAACTTGTACAAATGTTCAAAGGTAACTTATATAAATGTTCGAATATATACCGATTGTTCATGTGACAGAGAGCTCGACTTAGCCCATCATTTCAAGCGTTTTTTTTTTTTTTTTGTCTTTTGTCCCTCTGTAACCATTTCACTTTGTTTTTTTACTTGTAACAACTGCTTGTCCTAACATTACACAGCCTCTTTGTAATGTCGAACCTGAAGCAATTATTGAAATATGCTTCTCTAGTTCTTCAAATAGCTTGATATCATATGATCTCTCTAGTACATGAGAGCTAAAACATCCAAAGGTTTTGACAGTTTCAGTAGCACACACTCTTCCAGAGAAGAGTAATCTCTTGTGGAGTGAGTGACAGCAATTCTCCTGCTTTTTAACACTGTACAGAACCACAAGACTCTCCTTTTTCAGACTGCTTCAGTCAGACCATTGGAATCTGAGAGACCAAAGAGACAAGTCAACCATTAAAACAGAACCATCCTGTTCCAGATTGTGATTGCAAACGATCCTCTGATTCATTTTTCTGCATCAGTTCTGTCTCTATTCTTACATAATAACCCTTCTGCTTGAATTTTGTCACTCCTGCTTCTGCATCTTGGTTCATAATGTGATAGACTTGCTGAACCAATTCTGTCTCATGAAAACAGATCATTCTCTTCTGCTAAGAGGAGATTTTTTTTTAATTTCTTGGCTCAACTCTGTTTTCGAGCTTTGTATCTCCAATATTTTTGACCATTACATCATACAGTTCCTATGAAGAAGTTTCCTTCTGAATTCACTACTAAGTCATCCTACTTTTCGATATGTACTCTTGTCACAATGTATTTGGCTAAATAGATTCCGTTGGCAAGCAATAAGCCCTAGCCGCCTACCAGATTCTGCACCTTTGATGGTATCGTCTTATTACTGCCAATGCAATAAGGAACAGTGAGGTTCATGTTCACCCTTCAGATGTACAAGTTTGGTTGGTGCAACAGATTAATTTGGACAAGGATCATGAATTGACCAAAACTTGTAATTAATATTATGCTTGTTTAGTAAGTAAAGAATAGAATGCTTTAATTTTGGTATTATATCCCACAAAATCATATCCTACCGATTTTTAGTTTGATTTTTCTTTGTTTGACCAGAACTCTTAAGTTTGGGATTTGTTTTTGCTGAGAATTTAATTAATGCAATTCAATTGGATTCTGAAGATATATGTCAATATACTATTTCTTTGTTAATAAATTATATTAGGAATGTATGTTCAATTCTACTCTGCAGAGAATATTATATAATTAATTAACGCAAGATTTACACATAATTATTGTAGAACACTGGATTCTGAAACAATATAAGCAAATATTTAAAGGGGGATGGTCATTTGATCTTAAACCCAAAAAAAAAAAACATCTTCACAAAAGAAAAGAGATACAAAGAAAGCAATGTCAGCACAGAAGATTCAACTTGCTTCTTTGATCCTAACTTTTTTTCTTCTGTTTTCTCAAACAACTGGTAATATTATCTTACTCTAATTCTTCTTAGTTGAATGATATAAAAAAGTGAGCTGGTTTATTTGCAAATGAACTTTTCAGGTAGATGTAACTAGGCCTGGGACGGATCGGGTATCCGGGCAATTTTAAGATATCCGGATCCGGATCCTTATCCGGCGGATCCATAATTTTACTATCCTTATCCGGATCCGGGGTTCGCGGATATCCAGGTGTCGGATATCCTTCTAAAAATTATAATATCCGGCGGATATCCGGATCCGGATTTGGATCCTTAAAATAAATAAAAAATAATATTAATATATATAAAATATTAACAATAATTTTAAAATAAAAATATATAGAATGTTTTTAATTATTTCTATGTATAATATTACAAAATTTACATAAAATTTATATATACTATTATAAAAATGAAAATATATTAAATAAATTAGTTTTTATATATAGATATTACTATTTTTGAAATAGTTATTAATAAAATTTACGGATCCGGATATCCGGACTAAAAAATCAAGATATCCGGATCCGGATTCGGCTTTGACGGATCCAACACTTTACTATCCGGATCCGGATTCGGCCTCTCCGGATATCCGGATTTTCGGATCGGATCCGGATCGAATCACGGATCGAATCCGGATCTCGGATAAAAGTTCCAGGCCTAGATGTAACTATAGAAGGCCACACTCAGGCCCTTGTAAGAAGGGTGACGACTGCAAGAACGTGTGCATACTACCTTCAGAAGATCCAACTTTTCTAGCATGTCTTACTGGTCCCCCATTGTTTGGCATATGTTGTTGTTTAGTAAAACAAAAATAGTCTTGTCATTACCTATCATAAGATTTAAAATCAATAAAAGTTGTGTTTGCATCGTTTTTAAATTTTTCTCTAGAGGGTCAGTTACCAACTAATTATCACCATAGTGTCTGAATATGATTGCTTTCTCTCCTGATCTTGAGATCAGGTCAAGAGAAGGTTGTTACACACTTCAAGAAGAGTTTAAAATACACGTTTGCTCATAAACAACTTAGCAGACCAATCTACCTTATTGCATGAGTTCTTCATTTATCAAAGTTTTTTTGTACTTTTCTCCTTAGGTTTAACAACTTAGCAGACCAATCTACCTTATTGCATGATTTCTAAATATCACAGAGTTATGAAAAAAAAATGTTATCTTTATTAAAGTTTTTTTTTTTGTGAAAATGCTTCTATCTTGTGCAGCAGTGAATACTGAGATCAGACTCTGCCTTGGAGTTTATCGTTATTAACAAGAGGAAGCAACTCCATCTTGTTTCTTGGTGTACATTCATTTCTAGGAGCATAATACTCTGAAATCCTGGTGTAATCACAAAGATTAACTTTGTCATGTTTGTTTTGTTTTTAGTGTTTATAGAAAGAGATGATGTCAGGGGCAACTGATGAAACAAAGACAAGCTGAAAATAAAACTGAAGATGTCACTAAACCATGCAGTTATTTGCATTTCAGTCACAAGATTCATACTCACATTTTTCATTGGTTTTCTTTCAAGCTTCTTCTAACTTACTCATTCCTTTTGTGTCGATCTCATAGGTGCTTGATGAGTTTAGTGTTTGTGTTGCATTTCAGGTTTGTTTCTCTTAAATAACTAGACCTTTTTTGTTTGTTAATGTCATCTTTACAAGTCATTTTCAAGTGTCACAATGTTTACCATCAATCTGATTTTGAACGGCTTTCACAGCTGCAACTCTAGCAGCTGTCGAGAGCTTTGTTAGCCGCAGCTACAGCCCGTACCACCTGCTCATCGACCCGTCTCTGATCCACACCTTTTCTCGCCATCTCTTGAGCACTCTGCAATTACCCACGATAAATGGTTTTAAGTATAACAATGAGTAACTTCCTAAAGTCTCCGCCTTTACATCCAAAACGAATGCTTTCTGGTATTATATATACATACCTGAACCGCTTTACGGAGCAGACCCGTTCCTGGAGAAAGCCGATTACCATCATCCCATTCACCGCATTTTGCATCTCCGGTTATAAATCCATAGCGTTGCTTACGACCTTCGTGCCAAGCTCCTTCGTAATAGTGACCATTAGGGAAATGGCAAACACCAAACCCATGAATCTTGTCTCTAAAGTACTCTCCTGCGTGCTTATCTCCATTTCTTCAACAAGAAACAACCATAGCTCAGACATTATCAAACAAAAAATGTAACGAAAAATGCTCTTTTTATTACCGGAAGTGGTAAGAACCAAGTCCATGTTTGAGACCAAACTTGAATTTTCTGACATAAGAGCTTCCGTCAGCGCATGTCTGAACACCAAAGCCATGGCTGTAACCGTTAAACCATTCACCGGAGTAAAAATCTCCGGTGTAGAACCAGTAAACTCAGCAAACCATGTCTAAGTCCTTGCTTGTACTGTCCTTTAAACTTACTTCCTTTAGGCCAAGACTCGATTCCATAGCCGTCGTATCTTCGATTGATCCAATTTCATTCGTATCACTGAACCGGTTTCGGTTTGTGTTTGGTTCGGAAAGTCGGCTTTTTGATTGCGATTACGGTTTAGTTAATAACCGCTGTGTTTAGCAACGGCGACGAATATCAAACATAGTAGTAGATTCTCCGACGTCAGAGTCGCCGGTTTGGGAGAAGAAGAGTAAGAGGATGAGGGAAGCGAGTCTCAAGTGAGACCCGGTTTTATTCGGATTAAACCGGTTCGATTAATTGAACCGAATGATTTACTCTGTTTTCTTCTCCTCTGTTTTCTTCTCCTCTTTCGTCAAAGTCACGGAGGCTGTGAATCGATGAACGAATCACCTGAGTAACGAAGATTGATTCCTCGTTAGTCTCGATTGGCTCATTGTTTTCCGGTACCGGAGAATACTCACGGCGAAGCCAAAAGAAAGAAAGAGAAGCTCGCTTTGCTTTAGAGAGATAGAAAGAGGGGAAAATTAGAACATTCCGCAACTCTTAAGTTTGAATTAGAAATTTGGGTAAACTCGTGTTTTAATTAGGTTGTTGGGCAACTAAGTAGGAAAGAAAAGAAAAAATGGACAGTTTTAACATTTTTGCCCAACAATTTTAAGCTGAAATTCGTGGGACCAGGCTATCTTTTGCCAGAAAAACTTGCTTCAGGAATACCGACACATGCGCGCCGGATGTGCATGTAAGAGACGAATTGAATATTATATTATTTTAATTTCAGAAGGAAACATGGTATTGGGCTTCGTTTTTGGGTTATTTGACCCCAAAACTTGAAGGCCTTATATGTGATGATTTCTCGCGGGAAACAACATCTTCAATGTGGACGAATGGCCATTAATGACTGGTGACTTTGAAAAACATGTGTTTTACTTTAATTTATTAATTAAAAACAGGGCAAATATTAATTATTTAATAAAAAACGTACGAACCATATCTCTTTGCCTGTCTCCTTGTTGAGGAGTAAAAAAGGCTACCGAACAAGGGAACTTGAGGCAGCGAATTTTACACACAGAGGCATGAGCTGCATCCGATATGGTGAGAGAGGAAAGGGTATGGCGGATGGTGGGTGTTCTGTATCTAGCATCGAAGGTAAATCATATATAAGCCTTACACCATTGCATTTATGACATTATAGTTATGGCTAAAATCATTTATTACAGATTTGAGGGTGTTCGGAATTCAGGTGTTTTTTTGTACGAAACTATATTTATTGCTTCTGATTAGCACATTGAATTTTTAAATAAATTTATGTTCTATTTTTCGTAGGTGTTCACGATTCATACATCGTTGTAATCTCTGGACGGTGGATTATGTACGACACTGGTGACTGGGATTTTAAACTTGATAGCGACCGTATGGGGAGGGCTGTCTATGCGAAGTTGATAACTTCTGTTGAAGACTTGAAGCGGACCATTATTGAGTCATACGGTCTAGTTGGTGCTTGTGTCGTCTATATTTCAGATTTTTTGCGATTCTCTCTTTACTCTCATTTTTATACTAAAGATGGGACTTGATTATAGCTATAGCCAGCCTTCGGAATCAGAGGACTATGGTGGGAATGACTCCAGCGACACATAAGACCGTGAGGTTGAAGATCTTATTCGTCGGGACCAAGCTGAGCTAAATTACAATTATGCTGCGACGGTTCAGTACCCTCCGCAACCCGAGGTCGAATTTGGATTCCCGCAGACATGCTACTGTGGTGGTCGGCCTAAGCTAGCAACATCTCGCACTGTAAATGATCCAGGTAGAAGATACTACACGTGTGATAATGTTAATGATGGAGACTGTCATGTTCATAAATGGTGGGATGAGGCGGTTATGGAGGAGATGAGAGCCAGGGATACACACACACTTCAATTGTCTGAAAAGATAGATTATCTAACCTTTTTGAATGACTATGACCCACAACTTAACAAGTTTAAGGATCTCCAGAATGAGACTGAGCAGAAGCTGGTTAGGCTAGAGAAGATATTGTCTGAGTTAGCTGAAAAGAGAACAAGGTTAACCAATGGCTTCGAATACTTTGTTGGTGGAATGGTTATTATATTAGTTTTACTTGGGTTGGTGATCATATTCAAGTAACTCTTTATTTTGTAATGTAATAAATCGGATGAGTAATGAACTCTTGATGTGGTTTTTTGTAATGTGTTGTCATTTAAGTAACTCTGTTGTCATTTAATATCTTTTTCATCTTTCTAAACACATTCTCTGCAAACCTCTTTCTCTGCAAACCTCTTTCATTCCAAAAATGGTGTCTGATATCAGCCAGGGCAAAAAGACCGTCGCAAAATACAAACGATTCTTTTACAGTTTGCCTATAGTCGGCGAACGCACCGAGCAGCAGTTGATCCTGTTGGCCAAGGCCGGGTTGAAGGAAGAGATCCGCGACGGTCTGGAAACTGAGGAGTTCGCCACACTCGAGGCCCTGTTCGAGGAGGCGGAGGAAGTCGAGGAGGGGTTAAAGGAAACACCTCCATCTAGCCCTGGCAAACGCCGCCGCACAAGCCCCGATCACCGCAGTAGCAAACGTGCTCGCAAGGCGGAGAAAAAAGGTGACCCGGAGGATGAGGGTTATGGATATGACGGCGAAGGAGCGACAGGGTTAAAGGACGATGAAGAAGGTGACTACTGGGAGTGGATGCAGATGGAGACGGACGTGGATGACGACGCTTCCGACAGGACCGACGACACGTTGGGTTCTGGGCAGTTCAGGATGGACAACTACCCAGACAGCTCCGGCACCGACTCCAGCACCTCCGACTCCGACTAGGAACCTCCTCCTCTTTTAATATTATTAAATATTTTGAATTTTATTGTTTTTTGTAATTATGTTGAACTCTTTTTTTTTTGAACTCTTTATTATATTTTATAATATAGTTTATGATTTCTGTTTATTATTGCTGTCTTTTTATGCATGTTTAATATTGGTAAAATTAGGAATTGCTAACTATACGAATACTGACGGTATACGAATACTAACAGTATTCGAATACTGACGGTATACGAATACTGACGGTATACGAATACTGACGGTATACGAATACTGACGGTATACGAATACTGACGGTATTCGAATACTGACGGTATACGAATATTCACGGTATACGAATACTGACGGTATTCGAATACTGACGGTATTCGAATACTGACGGTATTCGAATACTGACGGTATTCGAATACTGACGGTATTCGAATACTGACGGTATTCGAATACTTAAGGTCTACGAATACTGACGGTATTCGAATACTGACGGTATACGAATACTGACGGTATACGAATACTGACGGTATACGAATACTTAAGGTCTACGAATAATTTCATTAATTACTCACTTTTATTACTCAACATTCATAACTAGGGATGTCAAATGGGCTTAATGACCATGGGTTAACCAAGACCAAACCCAAATGGTCTCACCATATTAGGCCCAAAATTTAAAGTTGTCCAATTGGACTGAAACCTATTAAGTCCAAATTAGATGGGCTAAAACCATTTGGACATGGACGTCCAATTTGGAATGGTTTATGGTTCTATTTGGAATGGTCTATTTTGGAATGGTCTATTTTGGTTTGGACAATTTGGACTAGGTACAATTTGGACTTAAAGAAAAATAACATCTTCACAAAAGAAAAGAGATACAAAGAAAGCAATGTCAGCACAGAAGATTCAACTTGCTTCTTTGATCCTAACTTTTTTTCTTCTGTTTTCTCAAACAACTGGTAATATTATATTACTCTAATTCGTCGTAGTTGAATGATATAATAAAATGAGCTGGTTTATTTTCAATTGAACTTTTCAGGTAAATGTAACTATAGAAGGCCACGACTGCAAGAACGTGTGCACACTGCCTTCAGAAGATCCAACTTTTCTAGCATGTCTTACTGGTCCCCCATTGTAAGGCACATGTTGTTGTTTAGTAAAACAAAAATAGTCTTGTCATTACCTATCATAAGATTTTCTTTTTTTTTGGTCAAACCTATCATAAGATTTAATATCAATAAAAAGTAGGGAAATATGTCGGTATAACCAAGAAAAAAGCATAATTCATGAAGTAGCCAATTTCCCTAATATAACGATACACAGTGTGTATTTTATATAATATTGCTATCCTACCCTTTCATTCAACTGGTAAAACCTACAAAAAAAATTATAATCTAAATTAATAACTAGTGATTCTAAAAAAAAGACGTGGCATTTACTTACTCTCACATAGCTAACAAAGCAAATGGTAAAATATGGAAAGGTCAATAGATTCATCTTCATATTTGAGCGATTAAGACGCCACCGATTACATTCTTGGTGAGTTTGTGGAGAAGAAGACCATTATCGAAGGCTCGTTAGGTGACAAAAGGCGTGAGTAAGACGGCACCGTAACGGCGGTAAAACAAAATCACATTGACTATTATGTAAGTTGTTTTACTACTCTTAAATTCTTTGAATTTCCATTCATTGTATGTCGGAATCTGATATTGTAAAGTAAAAAAACCATAAGTTTGAGATTTTCCATTTATAAGAAAATGGTGTTTGTATTTCATTTGCATGACAATATAGTTGACTGTGTATATACATGGAATTGACCTGATGAAGATAGCTATGTCAACCTCTATTACTTTGTTTGTGTGAATTTGTAAATAAAATATACTATATATAAGTAAATAAAGTAGTATAGATGTTTATTTCCATAATATATAAACTATATTGTGGTGGGTGACTGTGTTGTATATAAATGGAATAGTACAGATGTCTGCCCGCATAGTATAATAATTATTATGTTAATAGTATAGTATATGTTATTGAAGTGGTTTTCAGTTTAAAAGTAATGTGCGTTGACATCGCCACATAATTAATAATCATAATTTAATATGTGATGTTCTGTGATTTATGGAATTATTGATGAAATTGTCTCTGTTGATGGTGAAGGATTGTGGTGAATAATTGAGTTTTGAAGACTCGTGTGGCGAGTGACATGACTTGTTCAGTGGCGATCACCTCCATCTATACAATCGAAAGTACTGTATTTGTTTCTACTACAATTGTCCCTCTTCTCATAATTCTATGACCGTATGTTCTTCTCTTCTATCTAGTGAATCAACAACAAAATTCTTTTCTCCGATGCGGTTGCATGTACTATCTCCACCGATGTCATCAGATACACTTATTTTTTATTGTTGCGAATGACAAACAATATTGAATGTGTTGACCTTTCCATATTTTATATTGATGTGTATATGATTTTGTAAAGAGAAATAGTATATTAAACGCAAATGAAATAGAATTTATTATGGCATCAGATAAAACATAATACAATGTGATGTTGAGTCGAATGGTATTCATATGATGTTTCTTTAATATTACATAATATAATTTAATACAATTTTATGTACTTTTTAAATTTTGATATTTGAGTTTAGGGTTTATCTTTGGATTATGGTTTAGTGATTTAAGTTTAGGGTTTAGTATTTAGAAAGTGAGGGAGTATGGTTTTGGGTCGGTATTAACTTCTTCCTTGCAATCATATATATTTCATAATCTCACCAATAGGTACTATGTTATTTATTTTATTCCATTCTATTTGGGTTTATGATTTATATTTAGGTTTATGATTTATATTTAGGGTTAGGGTTTATATTTGGGTAAGGGTTTAGTGATTAGAGTTTAGGGTTTAGTATTTAGAAGGTGGAGAAGTATGGTTATGGTTGACGTTAACTTCTTCCATGCAATCATAAACATTTCATAATTTCAACAATATGTACTATGTTATTTATTTTGTTCCATTCTATCTAGGTTTTGGGTTTATATTTGAGTTTATGGTTTATATTTGTTTTTAGGGTTTAGTGATTAGATTTTAGGATATAATATTTAGGGGTTGAGATAATGTTACGTAGGAATTGTGGTTGGATATGTTTAGTATTTAGGGATTATAAGTGGCCACCAGAACGTCGGCCAATCCCTGTACCCATCTCATTAAACACAACAAACGCCTCCCTTTGTACAGTAGCAGTCTCATCCCTAAACTCCCATTCCGAAAGGTTTGGAAATGGCTTATATCTCCACTTACCTTTCACTTGGAACTTCTCTACACCAAGGAGAAACTGTTTGAAGCCTCTTGCATCTCATCACATGCTCTTTTGGCATATCAACTTCGACTTATGTGTCTTCTGCATCAGTCTCTTGCTTTTAATCTTGAATCTCCAGGATTTAGAAAGACTTGTTCCGCTTCGGCTTAATCCTTACTTCACGTCATTGGCATGTAAAAAATGTGGAATTTCTCTCTTAGATGCCCAAAGGAAGGGCCAAATACAAAACCAGAGTTGGACAACATCAACAGCAAGTTACTTCCTAAAAATATTTTCCAATAGAGAACAACTTTGGTCTGGTGCAAAGCGAGCTCATTGGAACCAAATTCAACTTAGCTGAGTTTCACTATACTTGCCAGCTCTGAAGAAATGTTCTAGTTGCCAAATTCAACAGTTACTGGAGATGAAGATCAGAACATAAGAAAAAGAGGAGGAGAAGCAGAATCTCCGGTTTAAACCCGCCCAACATGAGCCTAAGTTGGGCTTGGCCCACAATATAAAGCCTAATTTGACAACACTCAACGTTCTAGTGACCAATGTTTAAAAACCGGACATTGATTGATTCGGCATTGTGACTGTCAACAATGGTTTGCACCGGTTGACTTTTCTTTTTCCTTTTAATTTTAATTAATTAAAATATAAAATTAAAAGTATACAATTGATTTATTAAAAATATAAATGTAAAAACATAAATTCTGTAGATGGAATAATCTTTACCAATCAAAACCAGGAAAATTAAAACAAATCTTAGCCAAAAAATTGGGAGACACACACACGTGATTAGGATACAATGCATAACTTGGTTAATGTAAATTAAATATGATAAATAAATAAATAAATAAATATTGGCATTGAACCAACAACATAAATGAAAAAAACTAAATATTGAACATGAATGTAAAATCTATTTTAAGTTTGTGGACACTAAAACTTTTTGAAGTTTTTATCCAGTTAAAATTCGTTTATTTTCTAAGAATATTTTTTTCCAGGCAATCGTGATTTTTTTTCCTTTTTTATTTAATCACTAAATTTTTATTCTATCATTTTCTAATGATATCTTTACATGGAATCAAATCCATTAACTCCAAAAAAAATTACAATATTTATAAAATTTTCAAATTTAAAATAAAAAAAATCATTAGTTGTTTACACATCAAAATAGCAATAGATTTTAATTTATAAATAATAGAGCGAATTCCATAGAAATTACACAAAGATTCAAAAAATTGGAGAGATGAAAAAAACACCTACCCAAACGTGGGGCCCAACTCTAGACGATAACGATAAAATAAAATAAACTTCATTAAATCTAAAACATAAATAAAACATTCTAGCAAAATGAAATAATTTCCAAACCTCTTTGAATTTTTAATTTGTTGATTTTTAAATATTTTATATAAGTTATCGTGTTTTACTTTGAAAATAATTTTTTGTTGAACAGTTTCAACTTAACTTTGACATTTTTATATAATATATAGATAAAATGAGTAATTCAAATTTTTAGTTTTTCGCTCATTATAACACATAGATTTACTTATTGTAAAATAGGTTTTCAACTTTTCATTGTGAAAAATCAAAAAGGATAACAAAATTAACACAATAAAGATGATAAAATGAAATTTGAGGTTATTTTCAGGTTTATAAACTTAATAGCATTACTTATTTATAGGGGTTAAATATCTAATCTATTAAAACGGAAATACAATTAGTATTAGACCTTGATTTTTCTTTATTATTTACAACATATGCCACTGATTCAAATCTATCTAATCTATTAAAACTGAAGTACAATTAATATTTGATCTTGATTTTTCCTTAGTATTTACAACATATGCCACTGATTCAAAAACTATTAATTTATCAAAATCATTTATTATTATTAAGGTGAAAGTCCGATTTTATTTTAACCACTCGCTCCACCACTTCGTTTGTAATTAGTATTTAGCGTGTTTGTTATTTGATTTTTGAATACATTCCTAAAAACATGCAACACAATATATTATCATGTGCTTTTAAGTAATTAAATGATTTCTTCCTAACTATATATGATTCCTTCGTGTGTGTAAGATTTGGTGATTGACATTTGAATATAGAGACAATCAAACAACTCAAGCTTTCTTAGTTTCAGCTACAGAGACATGTCAATGTTTTGTTCATTGCTACAAACCTCGCTTTTGAAAATATAAATTTTAATTTTTTTAATATCAAACCGTTCAGAAAATGTACCTCCACATATTAACCAATACTAATAACTTAATCTACTAAACATTCCAAAAACAAAAGAATGATGTTTTCATTTTTATCTACCATACTAATAAACGTATATGCATCCTTTCAGGATATATATTTTAAACATAAGTATAGCTATTTTTTTTAAAAAAGCTTATATAATTATCCCATTTTAAATTTAAATAATTAAAAGTAAACTAAAAAGTTAAACAAAAAGGTTAAATAAATAGGCTTTATAAATAATATTTCTATTAATAAATCAAAAAGCGCGGATTAAAATCTAGTTTTACCTCAAAGATGTTTTTTTTTTCTAAAAGCAACCTCAAAGATGTTATATATGATTTTACCATGTTTATAAGTTAAGAATGATATTTATCCCCAATTCACCAATGTTTTTATGGAGATATTCTTGGGTTCACCCCCTAGGGTTAACCTTTAGGTTCACAAAACTATAGGATTTCATTATTTCATATTCGATATCTTTTAAAAAAGGAAACAAAATATTATCAAGTTATATTATATTTTTAAAATAAAAAAAGTAAAAAAAAATAGCAGTTACAGAAAAAAGAATTAAAAAAAATCTTTTTAACGTCGTCAACACTAAACCCTAAACCCTAAACCCTAAACCCTAAATCCTAATCCCTAAACCCTAAATCCTAAACCCTAAATCCTAATCCCTAAACCCTAAATCCTAAACCCTAAACCCTTGGGTAAACCTAAACCCTTGGGTAAACCCTAAACCCTTGGGTAAACTCTAAACCATGGGGTAAACCCTAAAACCTTGGATAAATCCTAAACTCTAAATAAAAACATTAAACTCTAAAACTCTAAACCCTAAATCCTAAACCCTAAACCCTTGAGTGTTTAGTGATTTTGATTTAGAGTTTAAGATTTATCCTAGAGTTTAGGGTTTACCCAAGGGTTTAGGATTTAAGGTTTAGAGATTAGGATTTAGGGTTTAATGTTTTGCTGACGACGTTAAAAATATTTTTTTTTTGTAATTATTACTATTTTTTATTTATTTATTTTTACCTTTTAATTTTAAAAAGATAATATAATTTGACAATATTTTATTTCCTTTTTTAAAAGATATCGAATATGAAATAACACAATCGAATATGAAATGACACAATCCTATTCACCGACCAATAGGATTGTGTCATTTCATATTCGATATCTTTTAAAAAAGGAAACAAAATATTGTCAAATTATATTATCTTTTTAAAATTAAAAGGTAAGAAAAAATAAATAAAAAATAGTACTAGTTACAAAAAAAAAAAATAATTAAAGTAGTCAGCAAAACATTAAACCCTAAATCCTAATCCCTAAACCTTAAACCCTTGGGTCAACCCTAAACTCTAGGATAAATCTTAAACTCTAAATCAAAATAACTAAACACTAAAACAATCAAGGGTTTAGGGTTTAGGATTTAGGGTTTAGAGTTTTAGGGTTTAGTGTTTTTATTTAGAGTTTAGGATTTATCCAAGGGTTTAGGGTTTACCTAAGGGTTTAGAGTTTACCCAAAAGTTTAGGATTTACCCAAGGGTTTAGGGTTTAGGATTTAGGGTTTAGGGTTTAGTGTTTTGCTGACGACGTTAAAAAAAAAATTAATTCTTTTTTCTGTAACTACTATTTTTTTTTACTTTTTTATTTTAAAAACATAATATAACTTTCCAATATTTTGTTTCCTTTTTTAAAAGATATCGAATTTGAAATAATGAAATACTATTGGTCAGTTCACCCTAGGGGGTGAACCCAAGAATAACTCCACTTAAAATCCTTATTTGCCTGTCATTTTGTTGTTATTATTGGAGTTATTCTTGGGTTCACCCTAGGGGGTGAACCTTCCAATAGGATTTCTTTATTTCAAATTTGATATCTTTTAAAAAAAGAAATAAAATATTATCAAGTTATATTATGTTTTTAAAATAAAAAAGTAAAAAAAAATAGCAGTTACAGAAAAAAGAATTAAATTTTTTTTTTAACGTCGTCGTCAGCAAAACACTAAACCCTAAATCCTAATCCCTAAACCCTAAATCCTAAACCCTAAACCCTTGGGTAAACCTAAACCCTTGGGTAAACCCTAAACCCTTGGGTAAACTCTAAACCCTTGGGTAAACCCTAAACCCTTGGATAAATCCTAAACTCTAAATAAAAACACTAAACCCTAAAACTCTAAACCCTAAATCCTAAACCCTAAATCCTTGAGTGTTTTAGTGTTTAGTGATTTTGATTTAGAGTTTAAGATTTATCATAGAGTTTAAGATTTATCCTAGGGTTTAGGGTTTACCCAAGGGTTTAGAGTTTAGGATTTAGGATTTAGGGTTTAGGATTTAGGGTTTAATGTTTTGCTGACGACGTTAAAAATATTTTTTTTTGTAATTACTACTAATTTTATTTATTTCTTTTTACCTTTTAATTTTAAAAAGATAATATAATTTGACAATATTTTGTTTCCTTTTTTAAAAGATAGCGAATATGAAATGACATAATTCTATTGGTTGGTGAATCCTAGAGGGGTGAACCCAAGAATAAGTCATATTCTTATACTAGGGGAGGAGCTCCAGAAAAGCGCGGGGATGTTGACAATTAGATGTGTCATACGTAATACTTTGAAATTAAAATGTTATAGAAAGTATTGTGGAGGATCTCGTCAAAGCAGAATGGACCATTCGTAATTCCAATGGTGATGCTATTTTTTGGGAGCAGTTAATTTGTCTGGGGATGACATCTTCTTCATTGGAGGCCGAAGCACTTGCATTACTTGCTGTGGTACAACTATAATATCTCAGAGGTTTTGGTTCCATAGTATTTGAACGGGAATGTATTAACTTGGTGAAGATGATGAATGATCATAATTTCTTCTACAATATAGCTGTTGAAGGCAATGTTAAATCGTAGTGCATATTAAATTTTGACTCCAACTACAGTGGCCATTACATTTATACAAACCCTTTCAATATTTTTGTGTTAATATCCCACATTTGTAACTGACCCTACCAGTGTTTTTTTCATTGAGGTTGATGTGTTGTCAAAGCTATGGCACGTATGCATTTGTACTGCATGATAAAATGAAGTGCATAAGTGGACACCATAAATTCTAATACTCGTCAACGTTCCCCATAATTTAATCAAAAAGTAAATACTAACCTAGTGGGTGATAGTTTGCAGAAATTTGAAAACAATAAAAAAACTCAGAATTTGAAAAACATAGCAATTTAGATAAGTGAAAATGCAGGAAAGCTAAGTGGGGTTGACGGTTTGCTGGACTTGTGCCAATCACTCAAGGAGGCGCTTGCGACTCTTGTCTTTCTCAACCAAGATTGGCTGATTAGCTTCATCAACTTCCTTGGCGTTGCTGGGAGAATCCCCAGTCTCGCTAGCAGATGATGGTGCTTGTTCTGGTTAGAGATCTCCCCGTAGAACCTTTTCAGCCTCGGGTTTATGTAAGAAAAAAATACGGTCAAGGTTTTATTGCTATTAACACTGTTAAATCAAGTTAAAGGTAAGATGAGACAACCTCGGTCATGTGGAATATGTATTGATTACCAGCTAGAAGCAGGAGGATTAGAAAAAGGCCAGTTTGTTGATATATATATATATATTACCTGTTCGATGCAAGCTACTCGTAGCTCTGTTTCAGCTACTTAATCAACCTTTTCATCGACAAATTCATTGAGTTTGTATGTAACAGAGCCCAAATGGTCAACTGTATTTACCAGAGTCTTTATCGCATAATGTTTTTGTGTCTCCACGACTCTGCAAACACACGTATAAGCTTTACAAATAAATAAAAAAGTCTAATAACAATTAAGAGCAATAAAGTTTCACTGACGATTGTGTGTCTCCATCGTTTGTGTAGGATAGTTCGAAGTACTTAACTGCTGAATACAGCTGTGTTCTCAAATTCTTCAGATCATGTAAAACAAAGATGTCATACTAATAAACCACTTCTTGTTGATACTCTGACTGATTCGTTGAAACATGGAAAGAATTTAGCGTTGATCAGTCACAAGACTTGTGAAGATTACTCAGTTTCAAGATTTTTGAATATTACCTTCAGACTATAAGAAAAGAGCAGACTCTGTTGCATAGAGATTTCATTGTAGTTTGAGCCTTCTCGGGGCATGTGCATTGTAGCCGCTGCACTTATTTTGATTCAAAGGTTAACTAACAATGGAGTCTTCAAGGCACAGAGGAAGGTTTGGACCTTCAACGCCAGTATGCTGTTTCTGGTTAATAATGGGCGTGTAACATAATGTAGAAAATTAAATGTGATGCTGGGGAAGCTTTATAGGATAAAACTAAAGATCCGTTGATTCTGAGAATACCCGGAAAATTAAGATAATCACAAAGATCTTATTTAGTCTAAGAATGCCTAAGATCAATGTCTTCCTAAATTCGTTGAGATCACTAATGATCTAGCTGAAAAAAAGGATTAAAGAGAAATCTCTTTAACTTTTATTAATCAAATCATCAACTGAATACAAACTTAAGCCTAAACGGCTATATATAATAAAACCGAAAACCCTAAAACAATAAGATAATTTTCTAAATAATTAATAAAACAAACAATAAGATATTTGGAAATATTCCAAATACTTATCTACATCATTCTCTCAGGGTTAGAGAAGATTCGCCCTCGAATCTTAACTTTGGTCTTCGATTAATTTGTTTCTTCTCTTCTTGAGCATCCTCTGACGATTCCGTCCGAGTTGGAAAACGTAACATCTTCCCTCATGAGGATCCATCTTCATATTTTCTTGACAAATCACATGACTTGAATGTGATTTATTTATTCCAGATATTACCATATCACCATAAGGTGAAACACCTTTTTTCTTCTCTAAAGCACACGTGTGTTCCTCTTGAATTATGAATCCAACTCTTTCCTTACGATTGACTTGGAAAGTTTCGTTAGGAGTGAAGCCATCTGCCACCCAATGCTTGACCATCACGACACAAGCATCAAATTGATCAACCGTCAACGGGTTTGTCTTGAATTCCACCCTCCTCATTGTAAACATCGAAAATTGGATCTCCCACGATTTCTTTGTAAATAATAACTTCACTTTCCAAGAACAAATTTTCCATGATTCCAGAATCGGGTTTTGATTAAAAAACCAAAATGCCAGCTCTGATACCAACTGATGTAGAGGAAGATTTATAGGATAAAACTAGAGATCCGTTGATTCTAAGAATACCCGAAAAACTAGGATAATCATAAAGATCTTATTTAGTCTAAGAATGCCTAAGATCAATGTCTTCTTAAATTCGTTGAGATCACCAATGATCTAGCCGAAAACAAGAATTAAAGAGAAATCTCTTAACTTTTATTTATCAAATCATCAACTGAATACAAACTTAACCCTAAATGGCTATATATAATAAAACCGAAAACCCTAAAACAATAAAGATAATTATCTAAATAATTAATAAAACAAATAATAAGATATTTGAAAATATTCCAAATACTCATCTACATCAAAATGCAAATAAAATACATCAGTTTCCCTGAAGAACAAAAAAAAAATTGAGAATTTGGATAAGATCAAACTCACATGATCGATCTGCCGTGTTGCTTGTGGTCTTCCCATCACCGTCTTGCTCAAATCACTATAATAACTCTCTAGGAAGATGGACTTTTCTTGGCAGGATCGGGAAGAGAAAGCCAGAACTTTTGCCTAAATGATCGCATTAGTCAAGATGGAGAAATGATCGCAATGGAGAATTGGAGTGCATGAGATACGTACCAGAAGAGGAGGAAGAGAAAACAAACTAATCCCACATTGATGGGACTGAATCGAAACCCTGAACCCGAGAGAGTAACATGTCGGCCAACTGCAAGCAACATTCATACACGACATATGACATGAACTTCAATTTAATTGAGAATATATTCTCATTTAGTTAGTCCATTTGATCGTTCTTAGTTCTTACCATTCATAGGTCCTCGAGATCCACTGCCTTTGAAAAAGGAGCAGACAGGCAACAATAAACTGGCCAGATTTTCGGAGGCGGAGAGCGTCAAACGTGGAGTGCGAAACATTAGCATCAGAGGAAGAAGTTTTTGAGAATCTTTCTACACTTTAAAAATTGATAAACTGGCGGAGGTGATGAACATCCATCGCACTGTCAACCCAATCATATTTATAGATTTAAGATGAAGGAAACGGATTTGTCGATATGGAATATGGATCCAATAATTATGGAGAATTAAGACAAAAACATTGAACAATAGGGAAGGTGAAGAGATAACGAAAGGGTAGGCGAAGAGATGATGCTACAAAACCCGGAGACGAGACGGCAAGGTATGGAAGAGAGGATAACATGGAAGCCCTAACGTGTGTGATGCTTAAAACGTAAAGTTTCACTATTTTATCAGACCAAAGAAACAAATAAGACCAAACCCCATTACCCAATCAGACAGACTAAATCGGATATTAAATGAATCCCACAGTTTTTATGAAATGCATACGTGGACAGTTTTAGGAGAGACAAAAGTGCCTCGTTATATATATGATTTTATATACTTTAGATAATGATTTTTAATGCGGCATTCAAACACATATAAAAATTGTTATTGATGATCGTTAACTATTCTTTATGTTCTTTTCAACCATTGTTTTTCACACCATAAACTGTCTTTTGTATTAGAATTGCATCATCTGAAATTAGATGAACTTTTCATTTTTGTCATTTTAGCAATATTTTCATTTCTTCTTTGGATAGTTATCAGTTTTTCATTGGTAACTCACAACTATCTTTAATCTCCTGTTTGTTTCCTGTACGGTTATACCAGCATCTTACATTATACCTGTAGTTTATTAGCTTTCTGTTATCACCATTTTTAAAACACTTATTTTAATTAAGGATTTTTCCGCACTGCAGATTGTATATTTTTAAATTTATGTTTATATAGCTTTGGATGTATTGTTTCTTATTTTTCATGTTCCATTTTCTTACATATGTTTACCTAATAAATTATCAATCTACCCCGTCCCCCTCTGTTGTAGATATTAGACATTAATTTTAAATCGGTAAAAATGATTTTATTTTTAAAAAGTGGATCAAACATGTCACAAAAAAACAACACGACAAATATATTCTATTAATTTAAAGTCCTATTTTTTTTCTCTAGTTCAAAATTTGTCATTTATGTTTTGAACTTATTCTATTATTCCATCTTACTAGAACTAAATATCTATACAAATAAAACATCAGTTTTTTACATCCCTTTGATTTTTGTACATGTAAACAAATATAGAAAAATATTTTTTGAACAACATTTAAGTCTACTTAGAGATCATATATGCTCAGATGAACTTTTGCAAGCAAAAACACATTCACCCTTTTTTGATATTTGAAATAATGCGCTTTTTTATTATTCCCTTTGATTTTTTTTTATCGGATCAAAATAGGATATTAGAGGTAAGGAATAAAAAATTATGAATAAATCTAAGCGACCTTTTACTAAATCCAAGTGATCTTTTCGTCGGCGTTTTCCCCTGATCCACTCTCGCTTACAAACCGGGTTATTTTATACAATAATACAAAATATAGTACCAAGTTTATATTTATACCAATATGTAATGTTAATTTCATAATTACAAACCATATGCAATTGAATATTAAGGTACATAGAACTGATATGTAAGGTTATTGCATGTTTACAAGTCTATATAAATAAAATACTATGGTAAATGACATCTGTGATTTGTTTTTTAAAAAATGAGTCAAAATTACGCATTGTTGCAGTCATTTCAACTATGATGTTTCAGAAATTAGTTTATATATATATATATATATAAGATCTATAAATATGTACATCTTCGTTTCAATCATTCAACTGCCAGAACAAGTGAAAATTATATTATCTATAAGCTTGAACAGCAAGAACGGATGATCTAGTATTCTAAAAGTGTTTACTGCACAATGGTCAATAACAAAGCAAGAATCTACGCAAAAAGCAAATAGATGGCTCTGAAAACAACCTCGCAGACGAGTAGAACGATGAAGGTTCAGCTAATGGGACACATCAATCACTTTATAATTAATTTTGACATATATATACATATAAATATATTTATCTATAAAAATATATATATACATATATATATATATATATATATTATTCACTGGAGTTAAAATGTTGTTATATTTGTGGCTAATTTATTTTATCTAAATGTTATGTGATATACACATTATTTCTATTACTAAAGTATACATTTACATAAACAAAATTTTCCATGCCACAAAATCATGTCATATCATATTTTGTATTTTTTTGTGAAAATGAATGTGATGGTAACATGTAAGCAAGTTTTTAATAAATTAACCTTCAAAAATATCTAACTAAAAAGTTTATTAAACAGTGATGCAAAGAAAATAATAATTGATAACAATAAATGATTGCTTACTTGTTTCTAGTAGGATAGTATTTCTTTCTTACAGAATAAAATATTTTATTTAAAAACTGATCTATATTTTAGCATTAAAATCTATTGAATAAAAACTTACTAAATTTTTACTAAAAAATTTCTAAAGTTTTACGAAAAATTACTTAAGTTTTACTAAAAATTACTAAAGCTTTACTAAAAATTACTAAAGTTTCTCTAAAACTTTACTTATTTTTTCTATATATTTTTTTAAAAAATTGTTTTTGTAAATTACGTATAAGAAACAAAATATATACATATAAGATTGCTAAAACAAAGATATACACATATAAAATATATTCTAAAACCTCTTAAATCAATTTTCGATATTTAAAATATTTGATATAACATATATTAATCATGATATTTAACTATTAAGATATAAGGAACAATCACATCTCGTGTTCTCCCTTGCTAGCTGACACTAATAAGATTGTATAAGATTCAAATATTAATTATTCAATTTCATAATAAAAGCTGCAAAAATTGAGCAAATTTTGTCATACTTTGATTAAACGCACAATTTATAAAAGTGGTTTTGAATACAAGTCCTAACCTACTGATATATATTAAAATCCATAATGTATACAATTTCTTTTCAAATCATTCAACTACCAGAATGAAGGGAAGTGTTGCGCCATATCATTAGTGGGAGAGAAAAAACAGAAGAGAGATATATTAAAATGATATATATTCAAAAAAGGAAACTTCACGGTTGAACTTGTTTAGTATCTAGGTTTGTTAATAGTAACTATAATATAAGTCACTAATAACCTAAATCTTAATAATATTATTTTAAAAATCAATTTTTTACGTGTTGTACTCATGTTAATTATTATAATGATCATTTTTATAGTTATATTTAATGAATATAAACATTATACATAATTATCATTATTATAACTATTTTATTTCCTTTACATAAATAATAAAAGGAATATATGTAAAATATATAACTTTTACATATGTAAAAAATTATTTAATTTAATTTATATAATAATAAGCCTACTGTAAAAATAATTTGACAAAAATAGATATTTATTTTAAAAGATAAAATAATATTATTTTACTATGTGTTTAATTTTTATCAAGCGATTAAGAAAACATCAAAATATTTTAATAGCATAAACTGATGATCTAATATATGATAATTTCGAAAAATAAGTATATCTTAGTTAGAAATATTAAATAACTAAATATTATATCTAATATTTCGAATTTATAAGAAAATGAAAGAATAGATTAATTAACTTTTATAATTTAGTTATCTTTAAAATATAATATTTGTGCATGATTTTTAAAAAATATTAACGATCATATTCACTTATGAAATATCATACCCATCATCACTTAGTTTTTCAATATTTGTAAGAAAATATATATATATATAAAAATTATATATATATATATATATATATATATTAAAATTGAAAAATATGAGCCAAACTAAATGAAATAAAAAAGTATTCAGTTTTTAGTATAATTAGAACTAAAAATGGTTGTGTTTCATTTGAGAAAAATATATGCAATTCAATATATCTAATAAGGAGTAACTTTATCTATCTAAATTTTATATTAAATAGAGAGGTCTAATTAAGTTATCAACAAATTATTTAGAGTAGTATTATGTTAATTTTTATGCTTAAGAACAAGTGAAAAAGAAATATCAATGAAGTATTACAAATTAGTTTTTTTGTATGACTTTCAAAATTATCAGTTATGTTCATTCATGCAATTCTGAGTTGCCAACACTTTCCTATTTATTTTTTTCAGAAAAACATATCATATTTTACAAAATTTTAAGAAAATATATTGGATAAGAAAATATGTACAATGTGTATAGTAAAAATTACCAATTTACTGATGACCAAATTTTTTAATAACATAACATGTGTAGTTTTGTATAAGCCAGTGGACTTCTACTACCGAATCAAAATAGTGGAAATGCTCTTATGTTCTTTTACATCGTTAGTATCTTCATTTCATGGAATTCATCTTTAGAATATCACTTTCTTTTTTTTTTGGTCAAAAGAATATCACTTTCTATATTTTCTCCTTTTATTTTGTTATGAACCACTTAAACAATAACCAATATCACTTTCTATTTTTCTCCTTTTCTCCTTGACCAGCCGTGTCACAAATCTGGAGCATGCTGCGTTTGCAATTAAGCTCAAATTGTTCTTATCCTAATTTCCTAATTGTTGTTTAACGTTTGTTTCTGTAAGTGTAGGAGCTTGATCTCTATATCTTTATAATTTATTTAGTTATGCAATTATGTTTCCTAGTTTATAGGATTGTGGATCTATCCACTAGTATTTTTAGTTTGCATTTAAGAGGCTCCTTGTGAAGAGAATGAATATCCTCGTGAAGAGAATGAATATGAAAAGAGAAAATTGACGTAACTTGTTTCTTAAGTCTTTGGATCCATCACGTTCGAATTATTTTTATATAATTCAACTCATTCTGCTTTCCGTGTGAGTCACGTCACCAGTTGGGAACAGCGAGTGCCTTGGAAACACGGGGGTGATTGGTTGGGCTTTTATCTTCTTATTTTAGCTTTATTTACTTTTAAATCATTAAACTTTACCAATCATGTTATAGCTTTATTTTTAATAGTTAAAGCCTAAATCAAGTTTCTATAAACTTTTACCAATCAGGCTTTAGCTTTATTTTTAAAGCTACATCAAAAAAAAATAAAGAATTTTTTTTTTAATGTATTTTAGGTAAAATAAAAATCTATCTATAATATCAAATAAATTAGATAATCATAATTAAAAACATCTATAAATATTTAATTCAATTTTTCAGTGTTGTAAAAATTATTGAAATATTTTAAATAAAATATATTATTTACATATCACATTTTAAATAACAATAAAATTTGAGAATTTATAAAAAATATTGATATAAATTATTTAATTGATAAAAAAATAATTATTTTATATATACATAACAGATTTCACATATTTTATTTTACAATATTTACAGCCTATAATTTACAGCTACAACAATTTTAACTAAAAATCTCTGCAAAAAAATCAACAGTAACAACTTTACAGGTACAACCAATTTACTTACGGCTAAACTTTTACGGCTAAATTTTTAGAGTCACGGTTGAACCAATCATCACCACTACGTGGCCAAGCATACGGAACAAAGCTGTACGGGAAACTAGGCATTCAGATGCAGAGAGCAATGTTTGTTCTTCTACTGCTCTCTATCCCTCTCTCGATACAAAACATAAATATACTCGTCCTCGTACACCAAGACAAGTCCATCTCAAGCGTTGCTGGCTCGTACGCCTACGGACTACTGACAATCTTTAAGTTATATATAAAAATATTTGTAACAATAAAGTACATTGATAGATTTGCTCAGTTGGTCGAAATTGCTTAATTGGACTTCCCCGTGCCCGAAGACTCAGTTTTCATTTAAGTTGATTTTATTTTATATTTTTTCCGGGCCTTGAGCCCAAATTTGTTTTTAACTGGCCTTAAATTTTAGTATGATTTTTTTTTTCATAAATAAATAGAAGTTTGAAGAACAAACTTTTACATATTATAGTTTTCTTATTATAAAATTAAATTATAAAATATAATATCATGTATAATAAAAAGTTTTAATAATAATTTTAAAATAAATACTTAATTATAACTAACTAAATAGTTTTTTAAATTATCAAATTTGATTCTAATAATTAATTAATTTTAAATATTAATTTAATTTTGACATAGTAAAATAAATTCCTAGGTCCGTCATTGCTTTGAACTGTTGGATCAATCAATGGACTTATGAAAGGCTTACAAAAAATTTCAATAATTCAGCTGTGATATATTTATCGGCTCGATTTTCGTTGTCAAAGAATTAAAAGTAGTATGTAAAATGAAAGCTAATGTGGTACTTTAACTGGTTGTGAATATTTTTGCTGATGTGTTGCCCGATTACTATACATACGCATATGCATTCATTCACATGTTTACAGCAGTGAAATCAAATGTGAATACAGTGATCATGTGAGAAGGAGCTCATTATTTCTAGAAATTTTGGTTACACCTTTTTTTTATAACTATATCGACTGATCTGGTCAGCTCTGAGAGGAACGTGTTTAGTGTTAGAGAGTGGACTAACCCGAAAGCGTACCATATTGTCTGATTCGAGTTTGGAATACCTTCCGACTAATGCCAATGGGTGGACCGATCATTTGTTACTGCTACCATTTAAACTACTTGGACCAAAACGCAAATCCAAACTGATCAAATAGTAATTTAGTTCCCAGAAAAAAATGAACTCAAAAAAATTTACCATTAAACAACCACCGCTTTGTTCTGGTTACATCTTTTGGTGGCATAGGCTGAGAGGCCTCAATGAATAAAGCAACTCAGCACTATTACTCATGTAAGTTTTGATACAGGATAAATCAAGATATTTTCATAACTCCACCCTTATAATGTCATGATAAGACGATCTCCTTATCTGACAAATCAATAAATATAAATCGAAAACCTCTAAAAAAAAAAGCAAAACAACCCGATAATGTTTTGTAATGAAACATAACATGTTGTCACAAAACTTAGAGATGTTTTATTCCTTGAACGCACTTGCTTGGATAAACCAGAGTCCAGGGAAGATGTCGATGCCTCATCTCTTAGGTTGGATGTTGTAACCTCAGTTTCCATTGCCGAAGATGACTGATCTATAGTCTCAAAAACTCTTTCACAGTACAGCAAATGTAACCTTTCCCAGAGCCTGAGTTATTAAGCAGGTTTAATCTCTTAAAATCTACAACCACCAAAACTAATCTCTTATGGAACAAATGAGTGTAAATTATGATTTTACCCTTAATGAAAGCTCAATATCAACCATTAGATCAGAATCATTCACGTTATAATGTGAGCCGTCAGATTTTTATTGATGAAATATTTACAACAATGTCATTAATGAATATTATTCCTTAGCTGTCGGATCATATGAGTATGTTTTAATCTTGGCCATTGGATTTCACCATCCAGCTTCTTCTCTTTCGGCTGGGTCCGACAAAAACTTTAATCACTCTTCTTCTTCTTCATTTCATCCTCAACCATATTCAACCACCACGAAAATTCATTACAATCACCAACCAAAGCTCTCTTCTTCAACTCTTCATCCACAAACCTTTACGTCTGTTTCTTAAGGTCTTTCTACAGCTTATGACGCCGTGAAACAGCACACGTGCGTCGTCTTGGGTTCTAAAATCGCTTGGTAAGTGTATACTCTCTCCCTCTCTTTTTTCTCTCACTCTTCCCTGTCTCTTTTTATTTTTCTAATGTTTTATGTTTTAGTTTAGTCACATAATATGTATGTTAACGTTATGAGTCAGATTCTAAGATTTAATATAATGCTGTTAAAGTATGAAGCATGATATTATAGAATAAATCGTTTTTATCTATGGTACAACTGATACAACTTTTGCATATGTATCAAACAATACACGTGATACTGGTATAACTAGTCTACTATGTCTTATTTACCAGACTAGTGATATTGATATAACTAGTACAACTATTCAGATTCTGAAATTGAAATATTCCATATGAAAAAAAATTAGCTGGCCAAATTGGTAAGTATTTAGATAGGTTCCTTTTTATTTGTGATAATTTTGTTTTTTTCTTTTGCAGTTTTTACACCATCTCATAAGTTTGCATGATCTACCTTATACTTTTAAGGTTTGTTAACTTCTTTGTCCACATAATTTTTGGAAAACATACATGAAATGTATTTTAACAAAATTGATGATTTCATTTCATTGGGGCAAAGGCATGTACACATAAAGAAGTGGTACAACTGAGGTAAGTTTAAATGCTATGTGGTACAACTAGTTTTTTCGATTTCAATACCAAAGTACAACTATGTACAAACCGGTACAACTCAAAAACTAATACAACTATGTACAAACCGGTACAACTCAAATACTAGTACAACTATGTTATTTCATCTTGTATTATGCATCAAGTTTTAAATGTGTATCACGTTTTAAACATTGTGGGTGAACTACATGTTAGTATGTTGCTTTAGTTGTATCGGTTGTACTAAAATAATTAGTGATGCAAATAATTTACATCAATTTATTTAATAACGGATGTAAAAATATAAATTATTTGCATCATTTCATTTTACACAAAATTAGTAATTTTAAGAAGTTATTCAAAAATATGTATAATTTACAACTGCTGATTTATATCGTTTACTAATTAAATGTAATTTAAAAAAATTGATTAAAATGATTTATTTTGGCAAATAATTCTTAATTAATATTTTTACTGATTATTTGTATTAGTTGTTGCAATTTTGTTTATTTCTAATAACTATTATTATCTCGAGAAACAAACTAAAATTTTACAATTATCGATAACAATTGTATTAATACATCACGATTAAAACAATTATTTGCAAAAAAAAATTCATACATCAAACCCAATCTTTTTCTTCTTTCTGGTGATTTGTGTCTTAGAGCAATGGTTGAAGAATTTTCTGGCTCTAGCTTTTTGGCCTCGAGAATAAAAAGATGAAGAAATTTGTTTTCCGAAAATCGTACAACTAGTATAACTTATAAACATATCAATTCCAAATCAAATATTATTAAAAATATACTATTCATATATTTGACATATGCAAGCAGAAGAGATTAGACCAATGTGTCTCATTGGTTCTACATCATTCTCTTTTTTAGCATTTTCATATGCCGGAAACAATCAATAAAAGAAATTATACATCTCATAATTAAGTGATGCCATTTCATAATTTTCTCAAAGCCATGTTATCTTTTTTTTTGGATGAGAATAAATATGGTGATGACACATAAGAAAATCACTTCTCAAATATGTATAGGAGATACTCAATTTGTACTAGTTGTATTAATTCGAGTTGTACAAGTTGTACTAGTTTGAGTTGTACTAGTTGTACTAGTTTGAGGTTTACTAGTTGTACTAGTAATACCTTGTGTTCTTGATCATTATCTTAAATATCGTAAGGAAAAGATGAAATTGGATTCTAGATAAGATAAAATTGATTAAATATAACTATGGGTTGATTGATATGAGATAAAAAGGAAAAAAATAGTGGATGATTGAAGAAATTTTTTTATTTTGTTTTATGATGAAAGAAATGGGGAAAAAGAAGGATTGGGTTGGGTTTCTTCCTTGTTTTTCTTTTTTGGAGACATATTTTCTCAATGAGTGACACAAAATTAGAGAAATATATGAGATTCAAGATGATTGTTGCCGAGTTTAATCAGTGATGGGAGATAGAGGAAGATCGTGATTTTAGTCTGTAAGTTTCGTTGGTTACGTCGAAGACAAAGAAATTGGGGATTTAGGTTTATTAAAACACAGGCCGGGTCGGGTTAATGGTAAGTGGGTGAGTATACTGGCTGGATATGTAAATATGTTGAAGCTTTAGGTTTTATGGTATTTTCTGCTTAATTTTGATTTATTTTTAATTCATTTAAAAAATAAAAATAGAAAGGGTTTATTCCAGACTTTTTTGTGCCCTTCTGGTAAATCCCAGCATTTGAGACGGTCCATTCAGATGTTTATTCTCTCTAGTTTCACATGTAATTCTGTTTTCTTTTTTCTGTGTGTGTTCATTCTCAACATGTTAATTTTAGTAGTATATCCAACAAATCATCTCCTACAGATTTTTAGTTGGTTTGATTTTATTAATTTTTCTTTGTTTGACCAGAATGTTTGAGGGTTTAATGGTTTATGCATTGGTTATTTGATCTATTAATTCTGGTTATTTTTAGGGAAAGTTGATCTAATAACCAAAAAAAAAACTATATTTCATCATCCCCTCTTTCCTCCTTTCTCTCTCTCTAGTCTCTATACTTTTACTAAAAATCTAATGTTTTTCTTAACGTAGTCTTAAGTCCCTTAATTCTGGTTATCTTTATTTGATTTATTTAAACTGATTTAGTGGTTACATTTACGTTTATATGTTTGCTTCTGAAAATTTGGGAAAGTTAATCAAACACAAATATTATTATCTTCTAAAGCCCTGTAATCATCCATGGAATCTCTTTGATCCTTCTTCCATACTGTAGGATTTGATTTACGGCCGGTTCACAAGCTCTGGGTGAGTTGTGGACTGGATCTATCGGTTACTCTGTTGGGATAAACTTGAAGTTAGCTTGAGATGCAAGCTATCCTAATCACATAAGGATATGATTTACTAAAGTGATTAGGAAATATATGATTTGTGTTTATCTTATAGGAGTAGGAGTTTCCTAAGTTCTATATAAGAGGATACCGATATGTGGTTAATCCTATGAGTTTATGAGTGATTGTGATTGAAGGTTTTGAGTGAGTTTTATCCTTTGAGTGATTAATAAGAAACTGATACTTATTAAACGTGTTCTTGAGTTTGTGATCTTGCAAAACCCAGAGACAATATTTGGTATCAGAGCCATACAAAGATTACTTAGAGATTGAAACTACACACACACAACCATGGGCGACGTGAAGGAAGAATCCGCGATGAGTAAAGATGCTAGACCCTCCTCTGTCAAATTTCCGATGCTATCTTCTTCAAATTACACCGTATGGTCCATGAGAATGAAGATAGCATTTAAAGTTTGTAAAGTTTGGGAAACAATCGATCCTGGAAATAAAGATGAAGAGAAAAACAATATGGCTATTGCGTTTCTGTTTCAGTCTATACCCGAAGCATTGATCCTACAGGTAGGTGACATAGACACGGCTAAGGGAGTATGGGATGCAATAAAAACGCGCCATGTTGGAGCTGAGAGAGTTAAAGAAGCTAGGTTACAAACCCTAATGGCAGAATTTGATAGATTAAAGATGAAGGATGGAGATACAATTGATACTTTTGTTGGGAGACTATCAGAGATATCGTCAAAATCTGCTTCGTTGGGGGAGATGATAGAAGAACCTAAATTGGTAAAGAAGTTTTTGAAGAGCTTACCAAGGAAGAAGTACATTCATATGGTTGCTTCCCTTGAACAAGTTCTCGATCTAAACACAACGACATTTGAGGATATAGTTGGGAGATTGAAAGCGTATGAAGAAAGAATTTGTGAGGAAGAAGATGAGCAGTCTGATGAACAAGGCAAACTAATGTATGCCAATTCTGAAGGACAACAAACTGGTTACGGTAACTCTAGTGGAGCTAGAGGAAGAGGACGAGGAGGACGTTCTGGCTGGAGAGGAAGAGGTCGCGGCAGGTATGGGAACTTTCATAGCCAAAGAGATGCGTACAAGACAGGACAAGGACGTGATCTCTCCCACATCACATGTTTCAACTGTGATAAACAAGGGCACTACGCGTCTGAATGTCCTGATAAACAGGGACTTAAGCTTCAAGAGACAGTTGAAGCTAAAACAGAGGAAACACAAGAGGCTGATGAGTTAATGATGCATGAGGTTGTCTATCTCAATGAAAGGAAAGTCAATCCAAGCGTGTTTGATACTAACCTTGATGCTAGGAACGTATGGTATCTAGATAATGGAGCTAGTAACCATATGAGCGGTAACAGAATGTTCTTTGTTACACTTGATGAATCAATCACCGGAAAAGTGCGGTTTGGAGATGATTCTCGTATTGACATAAGAGGAAAAGGATCAATTCAGTTCGTGTTCAAAGGAGGTGAGAAAAAGATATTAGGTAACGTGTATTATATTCCGGGACTCAAAAGCAATATAGTGAGCTTAGGTCAAGCCACTGAAGCTGGGTGTGAATTTCGAATGAAGGAAGATCAACTTACCATGTATGATCGTGTTGGAAAGGTGATGATAAGGACAACTAGAACGAAGAATCGGCTATACAAAGTCAATCTCGAAGTAGACAGTCAAGACTGCCTCCAAATCACTGCAAAGAGTGAATCATCAACGTGGACACATCAACACTGTAACGATGAAAGCAATGATCAATACAGAGCGAGTAATTGGCATACCAGCACTCACGGTTGAGAAAGAAACATGTATGTCTTGTCTGCTTGGAAAACAAACAAGAAAGTCTTTTCCTCAAGCAACTATGTACCGAGCCACACGACCTCTCGAACTAGTCCATGGCGATCTTTGCGGCCCTATCACACCACCAACTCATGCGCACAAGAGATATGTTTTTGTACTAATCGATGACTACTCTCGGTATATGTGGACCATATTGCTACAAGAAAAAAATGAAGCGTTTGAGAAGTTTAAAAACTTCAAGGTACTGGCAGAACAAGAAACAAAGTCTGAGTTGAGAACATTTCGGACAGACAGAGGTGGAGAGTTCTGTTCGAATGAGTTTGTTGCGTTTTGCGAGAAGAATGGTGTTAACAGACACTTGACGGCACCGTATTCACCCCAACAGAACGGGGTTGTGGAGAGACGAAACAGAACACTCCTAGAGATGACTAGAAGTATACTAAAACACATGAAGGTACCAAATCGCTTGTGGGGCGAGGCTGTTAGACTTTCTACATACCTGATCAATCGTATATCAACAAAGACACTAGATGGCAAGACACCATATGAAGCCTTGCGAGGCAAGACACCTAACATCGCTCACCTTAAGGTATTTGGATGCATCTGTTATGCTAAACCAATAAGATAGGACAGAAGAAACTTGACGATAGGTCTAGGATCCTTGTTCATCTTGGAACAGAACCAGGCTCCAAGGCCTATCGGCTACTCGATCCTACCAAGGAAAGGATAGTAGTCAGTCGTGATGTTGTATTTGATGAACATAAAAGATGGAACTGGACTAATGGAGAGTCAGCTCAAGATGACGACGGTGATACCTTCACGCTTGAGGTGAAAGGAACAATTGGCAGAACAGAGAGCAAGGAAACTGATGGGATAACTCAACCAGAGATCGAATCAGAGACAGATGATCGTGGAAATGAAGAAGATGATGAAGATAACAGTAGTGACAATCAAGATGAGCAGCCACGCCTAAGACGATCATCAAGAACAAGCACCAAACCTGCATATCTCGACGATTATGTTCTTATGGCTGAAGCGGAATGTGAGCGTCTCTTATCTATAGTGAATGATGAACCTTGGGATTTCAATGAAGCCAAGGAACTAAACGTATGGATTGATGCCTGTGAAGATGAGATTTTCAGTATAGAGAAGAACAACACATGGGAACTTGTTGATCTACCTGTGGGAGTAAAGCCTATTGGCTTGAAGTGGGTGTTTAAGATTAAAAGAAGCACAAATGGTACTATCATTAAGTATAAAGCACGACTTGTTGCCAAAGGCTATGTCCAGAAGCAAGGAGTTAATTATGATGAAGTCTTCGCACCAGTGGCTCGCATTGAAACCATTCGTTTAGTGATTGCTCTTGCAGCCTCAAAAGGATGGGAGATACACCATCTCGATGTTAAGACTGCATTCCTTCATGGAGAATTAAGATAAGAAGTGTTTGTTACTCAGCCAGAAGGTTTTAAGGTTGCAGGTAAGGAGAATAAAGTCTACAAGCTAAAGAAAGCTCTCTACGGATTAAAGCAAGCCCCCCGGGCCTGGAATGTCAAGCTTAATGCGATCCTGCGTGAGTTCAAGTTTCAGAGATGTTCAAAAGAGCCGTCTTTATATAGGAAGGAAGAAAAGGGTGGAACGCTTGTTGTTGTGGTCTATGTGGATGATCTACTAGTCACAGGATCATCTTTGCATTCGATTCATCAATTTAAGAAAGAGATGGCATCTAAGTTTGAGATGAGTGATCTCGGGAAATTAACGTACTACTTAGGAATTGAAGTGTGTCAAGGTCAAGAAGGCTTTACCTTGAAACAAGAAAGATATGGTCGCAATATCCTTGAAGAATGCGGAATGGATACCTGCAACTCGGCGTCTATACCGATGGACTTTAACGTGAAGCTGTCAAGATCAATTGAAGAGAGGAGTATTAACGAAAGAGATTATAGAAGAAGCATTGGGTGTCTGCGTTACTTGCTTCACACGCGTCCAGACCTGTCTTTTAGTGTCGGAGTACTAAGTAGGTACATGCACGATCCTAAGGAATCACACGGTGCTGCTCTTAAACAAGTGATGCGGTATCTTCGGGGAACCGTGTCTCTTGGTCTTGTGTTCGAACAGTCCACGAGCTTGGAACTAATAGGTTTCAGTGATAGCTCTCACAACGTTGACAATGATGATGGTAAAAGTACTACAGGACATGTGTTCTATCTTAATAGAAGTCCAATAACATGGTGCTCGTGCAAGCAAGAGATTGTGGCTCTATCATCCTGTGAAGCCGAGTTTATGGCGGCGACAGAGGCAGCAAAACAGGGAATATGGCTTCAGGAACTTTTGGGTGAAGTTATTGGACAACCGAGAAGAAGAGCAGTCATACACGTCGACAACAAGTCTGCAATAGCTCTTACTAAGAATCCAGTGTTTCATGGACGAAGCAAACATATTCATAGAAGGTTCCATTTTATTCGTGAGTGTGTTGAGAATGATCTAGTGGAAGTCAAGCGCATGTTCCTGGGAGTGAACAACGAGCAGACATATTGACAAAGTCTCTTGGAAGAATCAAGTTTGCTGAGATGAGGAAGATGATTGGTGTTCAAATGGTGAGTGAAGATAACTTCAAGTTTAAGGGGGAGAATGTTGGGATAAACTTGAAGTTAGCTTGAGATGCAAGCTATCCTAATCACATAAGGATATGATTTACTAAAGTGATTAGGAAATATATGATTTGTGTTTATCTTATAGGAGTAGGAGTTTCCTAAGTTCTATATAAGAGGATACCGATATGTGGTTAATCCTATGAGTTTATGAGTGATTGTGATTGAAGGTTTTGAGTGAGTTTTATCCTTTGAGTGATTAATAAGAAACTGATACTTATTAAACGTGTTCTTGAGTTTGTGATCTTGCAAAACCCTGAGACAATATACTCTACAGAAACTCTGTCTCATTGGGGTAACCGGATCATCTCTTCTGTCGATGACAAGCAGCAACGGGGAGCTTTCAATCCGTCTAAAATTGAAAAGACCGCTTTCGTGCTGATACATCAATCTCAACCGAAGCTGATCATAAGTTGAAGCACAAGGGATATGATGATACTGATCGAGTGAGTTCAGATGTTAAAAGAGGTTGAAGAAGTGGTTGATGTATCAGTGGATAAGCCACGTCAAATTCGAATCGCTCTGGGCAAAAGAATCTATGAGTTTACAGAAACTCAAGACTGGATAGTGAATGCATGGTTTAAGACTCGGGCGGATCTACTACTACTAGCATCTATGGTTGTAAGTATAAGGTGCTGCATGTTGAACAGTGTTATCGTGTAGGTGGTTCACTTAAAACTCGAAACCTCATGGGAGTCGTTCTTTCAACTAGCAAAAGAAAATCGGCATTGGGCGGTTAATGAAATGATTAGCTTTGAGGTACATGAAGCTACCCAGAGGTGACCTTTCTCTTTATTTTATCACATATCAAAATACTAACAACTGTGAGCTTGTGAATCCCATCACCCTTATGCATGAGAAGAATGTATCCGACATGAACTGGTTACTGAACGTTCTGGAGCCACCCAGCCATGCCAAGCAGTAACGACGGCTAGTTGCAGGCCTGAGACAACAATCTATTTTTTGCTGGTTCGACTTCAAGCACATATGGAGGATATTTTTCAGCAAAAACAAGGTGCAGATGTGTACTGCAGTTTGCTGGAGAAAACTCAAACAGATTCTAGGGAATGCAAGTAGCAATGTTGTGGAAACAACAAAGATAAAACAAAAGATTTAAGAAATTATCAAGGCTATTATTCTCTTCTCATGATCATATCAATGAAAGCTTTGTTTTCCCATTTCCTTGCTTCTGGAATCCTGCTGGTCCAGACGATACCATGGTATGATTTATTAGAATACCTACTTTGCTATTACTAGAAGGTGTTGTTCGACGGATATTAAACGGTTTAGTGGTTAAATTCACGTTTATATGTTTGCTTCTCAACATTTGGGAAAGTTAATAAAACACAAATATTATCTTCTAGACCCTCTAACTCTCTCTCTGTTCATCATCACTGAATCTCTTTGATCCTTCTTCCTTTGTTGTCATCCTTTAGGCTTTAATTTACCGGTTCTCAGAACTCTCGGTGAGTTGTGGACTGGATCTATCGGTTACTCTACAGAAACTATCTACAGAACTCTAAGTTTGGAATTTGTACCAACTGGTTCTCACTATTGTTTCTGATTTCTTTTCTTGATCTGCATTTCTCCTTCAGTTCAGGTCAAGAGAATCTCAACGCTATATGTCATTCTATTTATTGCATTCTAGGGTCAACACAGCATATATATATACAAGTGATGAATGACAAACCAGTTTCAATATATAGAAATTAGAAAGGATCCATATTCAAGAAACATGTTATCTCAGCAATAACTTAATGGTAATTAGAGATCAATCTCATTAACCATGCTTTACGCATGACTTTATTGTAGTACTTCCCACTTCAATCATTACACAAATATATTTATGTATCATTAGACAACCTATGGTCTTACTAAACAACAACATTTGCCAAACATTGGGGCAGAAGTAATGCACGCTAGATAATTTGGATCTTCAGGAGGCTGTGTGCACACGTTCTTGCAGCCGGCATCATGCTTACAAGGGCCTGAAGGTGGGAATCTATAGTGACATGTAGCTGAAAAGTTTATTTAAAAATAAATGATCTGAATCAGCTCATTTTATTATATAATTCGATTATCAAAGAACTATAGTAAGATAATATATATTACCAGTTGATTGAGAAAAGAGAAGAAAAAAAGCTAGGATCAAACAAGCAAGTTGAATCTTCTGTGCTGACATTGTTTCTTGGTATCTCTTTTCTTTTGTGGAGATGTTTTTCTTTTGGGTTTAGAGCAAATAATCATCTCCCTTTAAATACTTGCGTAAATTGTATATACGTTTTTTTAAGTACATACGTTACTAATTAGTTTCAAACAAAGAAAGAATATATTTACATATATCTAAAGAATCCAATTGCAATAATGTGTGCAAATCTTGCATTCATTATATAATATTCTCTCTGGAGTAGATTTGAACATTCATTCCTAATTTAATTAATTAACAAAGAAATAATATATGTACATATATCTTCAGAATCTAATTGCAATATTGTATGCAAATCTTGCATTATTTATATTCTCAGCAAAAAAAAAAAATTCCAAACTTAACACAAATTCCAAAATTAGAGTAAAGGATCCGGTGAAACTAGGAATGGCAATTGGACCGCAGCCCGCGGGTCTGGCCCGTACAAGATCCATGCGGGGCGGGTTTGGGTTGAGATAATGTAGGCCCATTTGTGAGCGGTTCTCGCGGGTTAAGTCTCATGCGGGTTGGGCCTTTGCGGTTTGGGTCATTGCGGGTCTTGCGGGGCAGACAGAACCCGCACCAGTTCCTCTTTTGTTGTGTCTACACCTGAAAAAAAAAATGGACGGAAATGGCGATATGGCGATTCATGTTTTCTGTAGCCACGACTCCATTGACGAGCACCAGAGGAGCATCACCACCAGCATATATATATACAAGTGATGAATGACAAACCAGTTTCAATATATAGAAACTAGAAAGGATCCATATTCAAGAAACATGTTATCTCAGCAATAACTTAATGGTAATTAGAGATCAATCTCATTAACCATGCTTTACGCATGACTTTATTGTAGTACTTCCCACTTCAATCATTACACAAATATATTTATGTATCATTAGACAACCTATGGTCTTACTAAACAACAACATTTGCCAAACATTGGGGCTGAAGTAATGCACGCTAGATAATTTGGATCTTCAGGAGGCTGTGTGCACACGTTCTTGCAGCCGGCATCATGCTTACAAGGGCCTGAAGGTGGGAATCTATAGTGACATGTAGCTGAAAAGTTTATTTAAAAATAAATGATCTGAATCAGCTCATTTTATTATATAATTCGATTATCAAAGAACTATATAGTAAGATAATATATATTACCAGTTGATTGAGAAAAGAGAAGAAAAAAAGCTAGGATCAAACAAGCAAGTTGAATCTTCTGTGCTGACATTGTTTCTTGGTATCTCTTTTCTTTTGTGGAGATGTTTTTCTTTTGGGTTTAGAGCAAATAATCATCTCCCTTTAAATACTTGCGTAAATTGTATATACGTTTTTTTTAAGTACATACGTTACTAATTAGTTTCAAACAAAGAAAGAATATATTTACATATATCTAAAGAATCCAATTGCAATAATGTGTGCAAATCTTGCATTCATTATATAATATTCTCTCTGGAGTAGATTTGAACATTCATTCCTAATTTAATTAATTAACAAAGAAATAATATATGTACATATATCTTCAGAATCTAATTGCAATATTGTATGCAAATCTTGCATTATTTATATTCTCAGCAAAAAAAAAAAATTCCAAACTTAACACAAATTCCAAAATTAGAGTAAAGGATCCGGTGAAACTAGGAATGACAATTGGACCGCAGCCCGCGGGTCTGGCCCGTACAAGATCCATGCGGGGCGGGTTTGGGTTGAGATAATGTAGGCCCATTTGTGAGCGGTTCTCGCGGGTTAAGTCTCATGCGGGTTGGGCCTTTGCGGTTTGGGTCATTGCGGGTCTTGCGGGGCAGACAGAACCCGCACCAGTTCCTCTTTTGTTGTGTCTACACCTGAAAAAAAAATGGACGAAAATGGCGATATGGCGATTCATGTTTTCTGTAGCCACGACTCCATTGACGAGCACAAGAGGAGCATCACCACCAGCATATATATATACAAGTGATGAATGACAAACCAGTTTCAATATATAGAAATTAGAAAGGATCCATATTCAAGAAACATGTTATCTCAGCAATAACTTAATGGTAATTAGAGATCAATCTCATTAACCATGCTTTACGCATGACTTTATTGTAGTACTTCCCACTTCAATCATTACACAAATATATTTATGTATCATTAGACAACCTATGGTCTTACTAAACAACAACATTTGCCAAACATTGGGGCAGAAGTAATGCACGCTAGATAATTTGGATCTTCAGGAGCCTGTGTGCACAAATTCTTGCAGCCGGCATCATGCTTACAAGGGCCTGAAGGTGGGAATCTATAGTGACATGTAGCTGAAAAGTTTATTTAAAAATAAATGATCTGAATCAGCTCATTTTATTATATAATTCGATTATCAAAGAACTATAGTAAGATAATATATATTACCAGTTGATTGAGAAAAGAGAAGAAAAAAAGCTAGGATCAAACAAGCAAGTTGAATCTTCTGTGCTGACATTGTTTCTTGGTATCTCTTTTCTTTTGTGGAGATGTTTTTCTTTTGGGTTTAGAGCAAATAATCATCTCCCCTTAAATACTTGCGTAAATTGTATATACGTTTTTTTAAGTACATACGTTACTAATTAGTTTCAAACAAAGAAAGAATATATTTACATATATCTAAAGAATCCAATTGCAATAATGTGTGCAAATCTTGCATTCATTATATAATATTCTCTCTGGAGTAGATTTGAACATTCATTCCTAATTTAATTAATTAACAAAGAAATAATATATGTACATATATCTTCAGAATCTAATTGCAATATTGTATGCAAATCTTGCATTATTTATATTCTCAGCAAAAAAAAAAAAATTCCAAACTTAACACAAATTCCAAAATTAGAGTAAAGGATCCGGTGAAACTAGGAATGGCAATTGGACCGCAGCCCGCGGGTCTGGCCCGTACAAGATCCATGCGGGGCGGGTTTGGGTTGAGATAATGTAGGCCCATTTGTGAGCGGTTCTCGCGGGTTAAGTCTCATGCGGGTTGGGCCTTTGCGGTTTGGGTCATTGCGGGTCTTGCGGGGCATACAGAACCCGCACCAGTTCCTCTTTTGTTGTGTCTACACCTGAAAAAAAAAATGGACGAAAATGGCGATTCATGTTTTCTGTAGCCACGACTCCATTGACGAGCACCAGAGGAGCATCACCACCAACCGGTTCTTCTTCTCCTCGACTAAGGTCACCATCGGAGCTTCTCTCCGTCTTCTTTCCACCACCATAATTTCTCTTCTTGGAGATCCCGCCACCGAAACTTCTCTCCTTCCTCGAGTCTCCACCGGAGCTTCTCTCCGTCTTCTTTCCACCACTATAACTTCTCTTCTTGGAGATCCCGCCGCCGGAATTTCTCTAGTTCCTCGAGCCTCCACCGGCGGGGCGGGCCACGGCGGGGCGGGTGGTATCGTTTGCCAGCTAATATTTGACGACCCGCGGGCTGCCCGCAAAGGCTTAAGATGTTAGCGGGGCGGGTTTGGGCTTAAGGATTGAGACAGCGGGTCGTGGCGGGCCAACCCGCAAAGAACCGCCGGAGAGAGAGACCGCTGCGGGGCGGGCTACGGCGGGGCGGGTGGTACCAATTGCCATTCCTAGGTGAAACCTATGTTACATGGAAACTGACGCAAGTACGTGAAAGCGGATACGTGGAAGCAGAAGCGAGATTTTTTAAAAAATTAGGAAGCGAGTACGTGTTGAAAGCGTATATTTATATATATATATATACATATATATTAATATATATATAAAATTAAGACTAAACTTTATATATGATTTAAATTTAAAATAAAGCATGTATTCATTTATAATAATTTTGAAATTATTTCAGATTAAGACTGTGAAAATACACATAAATTAAATTTAAAATAAAATATTATATTAATTATATTTAATACTTCATAATTAATTGACACAATATATTTGAATATACAATTTATCTTTAATAAAAACCTCAATGTATAAAGATAATTTATAGTATTACTTTTAATATTTGTATATTTCTATTATCTCTATTCAATACTTATAAAATTTGGATTTTATAGAAATTAAAAACTATAATTTTATATTTTCATTGATATATGACATTGTGTCTTTCTTTAAAGCACGGAAACTTGATTCCAAAACGGAATCGTAAGCTTCCAATGTGTGTTTTAAAGAGAATATTTTAGAAGTGTTTTGGAAGCGAGATTCTGTAAACTTCCACAAGGTTCCGGTTCCGATTCCGATTCCGAAGCTGGAAGCGGACGTCCGATGAAGCTTCCGTGCAACGTAGGGTGAAACAAAGAAAAATCAATCTAAAAATCGGTAGGAGATGATTTTGTTGGATATGACACTAAAATTAACACATTCAGTTAATTACTTACTAAACTAGCATATATGTTTGGCAAAATAAAAGATACCAAACAATAAATCCTATTAATTACAAGTTTGGTCAATTCGTGAAGGTGAGCTTGAACCTCTCTGTTCCTTATTGCATTTGGTGTCCATAGAATAGAATATGTCCTTTCATAAACTCAACTTTTGTGCGGGTAACCTTTCATTTTTAAATGTAGAACTTAGATATTATATATATGATTTATATTCTAGTGTTATATATTGTGTAACTCTATAATATTATCAGGTAGGTTTCTTATTTGACATTATTAATATATAAAGATTGGTTACATACATTTTATTTTGTTATTAATTGTTATTACATACTAATATATTTTCGAGTTTGGTACAATAAATTAATTCATAATATGAAATAATCAGAGAATCTCTTCCAAACTATTTTTTTTAATTTTTACAGTTTACATACAATACACTTTAAAATTTTATTTAGTTATACTTTAGAAAGGATATTTGTTATGATAATTTATATTTCCATGTTGTATTTAAAAACATACTTTAGCATCTATCATTTTTTTTTGTAAAATTTGGAATATTATCATTTGAGTTGGAAATATTTATTTTCAAAATTGTATATATGTTCATGAGAAATTTAGAAAATTAAACAAACTATTTTTGAGCTTGGAAAATTATATGATTTGTGATTTTTTTATACTAAAATAATGTATTACTTATTTAAAAATAAAATTTTGGTAAGATTCCGAAGCGGAAAGCGGACGTCCGATGAAGCTTATGTGCAACGTAGGGTGAAACAAAAAAAATCAATGTAAAAATCAGTAGGAGATGATTTTGCTGGATATGACACCAAAATTAACGCATTCAATTAATTACTTACTAAACTAGCATATATTTTTGGCAAAATTAAAGATACCAAACAATAAATCCTATTAATTAAAAGTTTGGTCAATTCGTGAAGGTGAACTTGAACCTCTCTGTTCCTTATTGCATTTGGTGATCCATGGAATAGAATATGTCCTTTCATAAACTCATATAACCATAACTAATTTTGTACTTTGGGTAGTTTTAAGATATATTATAGTATATATTTTTGGCAGAAACGATGGTAGTATAAAAATATAAAATATTTGTCTTTCTAAAAACTATTATAATAATGAAAATTTAATGATGTTGATGTTTGTATTGACTATAATAGTACTCTATATGGTGGTGCAAATCCAAAGTACAACACAGTTCTGAAGACGCCCACCTGTTTTTGAAGTCTCATCTCTTGACCACCTAACAAAAGCCGGAGGAAATCTTATTAGACCGGATGGAAATCAACCTGGATTACAAATTGTTTTATAGTATCTGAATTGAGAATCTTAAACCGGTTAAAACCAATCTAAAATCATCCATAACCGTAAAACCGATCACCAAGCCGGTTATTTTATTATTGGGCTAATTAATATCCGGCCCGCGAAATCATGTAAAAGCCCAACTAAATATTTTCTGAGATTGAGTTCTGTTCTGTCTGATCGATACTCAAGAGTGCGAAAGGTTGTGAAGAAGAAGATGAAGCTAACGGTGGAACAAGAACCCTAAGAAACGATCTCGTTTAGCTTTACGGAACATCCTGGATGTTCCTTCCTTCGGGGAAGAAAGCTCCAGAGACCAAATCTCAGCGCCAAGAAGATGATTTAGAGGTTGGAGGGATTCACTCGCAAAATCAGGAAAGACTCGATCTCGAAGCGTAGAAGCTCGCAGAGTCGTTTAGAGCTCAAGGAGACAAGCTCGCTGAGGTATGTTATTTTGAATAGAAAGCACAAGCCATAAGTACTTGTTTTCTCCTTATTCTATATTTGTCTCGGATGTTCCATCTTCATCTTATGTTATTGTTCTTTTGACAGAAATCGTTGGTGGCATGATCAAAACCATCTACAACGATGAAACTCAGACTATTCAGCGAGTGATGTTAAGAATCTTAATCGGCAGGTATATAAGACCAGAACAGAAACTAATGTTATCTAAACTAGCTCTCTCAGTTAATCTTTTATAAGAACCAAAATTGTTTAGAGGAATGATACAAACGTGTATTTATTGTTTTAGGAGCAATTCTTCATTATAAAAATCAAAAGAGGTTACAACTTGATCGTTTAAATTGTTTCCTACCAAGGATCAATGGATCATGCTGCAAAATACATATGCACAGGTGATTTTATCCTTACACAAAACTTTTACCATAACAAGTCTAAAATGTTTCTCTTACAGTTCCCTGATTCCTTGCATAGCATATACTCTGTTTTCTTTGTGTGTATGTAGCTATACTCAGTTCAGCGAAGTGGACAGAGCAGAGTATCAGTCCAGCACGACAGCTACTCGACAATGGAACTCAGGTTCCTCTACAGTTTTAAATCCATTCTTGAGAAAGTCCTTCTCAGATCATTAATTGATAAGTGTTTTTAAAATCTGCAGGTTATTAATCTATTTCAAATTCCAGAGACTCATCCTAAAGGCAAATACTTATAGCAGTGTAATAAGAACAAATGTAATTCACTCATCGTGTAATTTAGGCGCAGAGTGGAACTTGTACAGTGTAATAAGAACAACAAATAGAAGATTGTTCTTTCCTCAAAATACTTATAGCCATTTGTCTTGCAAGAAACTTCCGAGTCTTTCTAGCAAATACTTATAGCAACGTTCCCTGAAGTTGACATTTCCTGATTAGTTTGTACGAAAGAACAATCCAAATAAACTGTACCACGATTTGAATACGCACACAAACCCCATTCGATCTCTGAGTAGTTAGTAGTCATGTGCACGAAAGATTCGACCACAATCTTATTCTTTCATTGTCTCTCACAAGTGATGGTAGCTAACACACGCATGTTTAGTTCTTCTATGCTCCGTGCTATACTTTTTTTTAATTTACACAAAACTTTGTTGTTGTACATCTCTTCACACCATATGGCTACCTGATCTTGATATCCTTTGTGCTTCTTCCAAGTCCATTAGAAATCTGACACAATCAAATTCACTCATTCAGCATGATACAGTCTTTGGTTATGACATACGAACATTGAACTGAGGCTTATCCAAAATTCCACACACAGACGAACCAGCATTACTCATTTTAGTTGAACGTACCTTTTGGAATTGAGCACTGCGGTGCCGCCTAGAATAAACCGAATGCCAGAGTTGGTGGCATTTTGAAGAGCAACAGAGCGTGATTCCTCGTGCGTTGTTCCACCAACCATGAATATCACCACCTCTTGTGGCCTTTATTAACCAGTATTTATGCATACAATTAGTTTTAAGGCAAGTTTTACGCATAACAAAACATGCGTAGGTTGCACATACCGTCCCTGTTGAAAATGTTGAAAATAATCTCCAACAAAAGGTTAGTCCACATCTCGTAAACTCCCTCTGGTTATGCTCTCCATTGTTTGAAACAGAAGAGGCTGGTGTTGAGTGTACATTCTCAACCCCCTGTATTTATTTTCAACAAGTCAGCAACATATGACATATTACACAAAAGCCCGCTTTCGTGTTTGTCATGAAACGGCAATCATCGTAAACTTGAGAAAGGCAGAGTATATAATAATAATAATAAACTCCACGATGATTGCCGTTTTATGACAAACAGACAGCTAAATATAACATCTTTTAGCATCAGATTCCTATTCTAAACATCATGGACAAAGGAGCAAGCCAAAGTAGGAATCTAGCAATCACCTGAACTTGTTGTACAGCCTCGTGCTCATCAGAGAGTATCCTTCAACAGATTGGAGAAAACTGAAACATTCATTTTTTTAAAAAAATCAATCAAACTATTTAACAACTGATAAAACTCGAGATTCTTGAAAAGATGAAAGAACGGATCGTACACAAATGGTGTTCTCCGAATCAAGGATTGGACTGCTGGTAACGTAGCAGTGAATAGTGAATACTGAGTAGACTTTGCCTACGAGTTTATCATTATTAACAAGAGGAAGCAACTCCATCTTGTTTCTTGGTGTACGAGGAGTCCTAGGAGTTCCAGGTGAAAGCATATGCCTCACGTATCCATAGAATGTGCAGCCCACAAGCGTGATCCCACATCCAACAGCATTCATATACGATATTGGGTTGCGGAATATCAACAATGATACCAATACAGCCACCACAACCTGCAAAAAGTACATGAACCATGCTCAAGACAGATGTTGAATTAGAACATATTTAGTTATGGTGCTAAAAGATTGTTTTGGATACCTTGAGGTTTCCAGCTACCTTGAATGTGACTGCAGTTGTGGAGAGAATGACATGGAAGATGGAGAAGTTGAGACAGAAGGCTAACACACCAGAACTGAAGATGATGATGACGGCTGACCACGGAGACGGATGTGCTTCAAACCAGCTCATAATCCCGTTGCCTTCCCGTAGTAATACTGGTATCGCAAGGATCATGGTGGCAAAAGCCGCCATGTAGTATACTGTGTTTATGCTGCATAAAAGAAGAACAGAACAATCAATTTTTTCTTCTATGCAGACAAATATACATTGGTTAACTTCTCAAACTCTTAACCGGAAAGAGAGATACATCAATCACCTTTTCAATAAAGACTAAAAAGAAACACCGTCATTGATCATAGAAAGAGACTCGTGAAGAGCACTGACCTGTCAAATTTATAACCATGAAGAACATTGAACTAACGCTTATCCACACACAGACGAACCAGTATTTACACATTTTAGTTGAACGTACCTTTTGGAATTGAGCAATGCGGTGCCGCCAAAAATAAACCGAATGCCTGAGTTGGTGGCGTTTTGTAGAGCAACGGAGCGCGATTCCTCGTACGTCGTTCCACCAACCATGAATATCACCACCTCTTGTGGCCTTTATTAACCAGTCATTATGCATACAATTAGTTTAAGGCAAGTTTTACGCATAACAAAACATGAATAGTTGCACATACCGTCCCTGTTGAAAATGATCTCCAACAAAAGGGTAGTCCACATCTCGTAGTCTCCCTCTGGTTATGCTCTCCATCGTTTGAAACAGAAGAGGCTGATGTTGAGTGTATACATTCTCAACCCCCTGAATTTTTTTTTTCAACACGTCAGCAACATGACATATATTGGGAGATATACGAAGTTCCTCGAGAGGTATAATCTCAGATACAGACCTTAATTCCACGAGCCATGTTGCGTGCTAAATTCATAAGGTCTCTGTTTCCAAATAGATCACCAGTACACTTTTCCACACCGGCTTGCTTCAATAGAAACTGAACAAGCTGCAGTTGTGTGACATCCAGAAAGTTATGATATGAAAAAACGCAACCCCAAGTATAAACTGAAAGTCTTTTCATGTTATTCAGAAATATAAGTTAGAACTACCACTGACAGATATATAAGTATAGAATTAGAAGAACTACAGATCATTATCAAGGTGTAGAAGAGTATATTCAAAGGTACAAGAAAGAGATGCAATTCAAACTGAAAAGTGCTAAGTTTGACATTACCCCGGGTTTGTACTTGGGAGACCGTGAAGCCAATTTGTTGAAAAGTTGCATCAACTGAACGGGATTCTCTTTCTCATAGCGCAGAGCATACAGCATTACCAAACGTAGCCGGTCAATGTCAGACACACTTTCGTTATTTAAGAGATCCGTAACTGCCTGCAAATAAGCATATGAAAGGAGGGTCATAGGTACTGAATGCCAAAATATTCAGTCGGACTTTCTGCATGTTTGCTACTGATAAATCACTTCTTTGTATGGGTTTATATTAGATGAATGCAACATGTGATTTTCCCATCGGACAGCGAATAAATGGAACATTCACTACCTCATATGCAGCTCCTTGGCCACCATTGCAAGCCAAGTCCTGCTCTGTTTGTGAAACCAGCATCAGTTTCCTTGCTTCAACTAGCTTGCTCATTTCAGTAACCAGGGTTACATGCTTTGACACGTCGCCTTGCATTTTTTTTGTACTCAGGGTAGCTGTCAACAAATCTGGCCATGTCCTCTGTAAAATCAACGTATTCACAAATTATAATCATTACTAGCACCAGAAACAGAATGTCTTTGCAGGAGCAAGACTAACCATATATTTACCTACTGTCTGGATATTTTTGTTACTCTTGGCCACCTGCTGAAAGTCATCGACCATTCGCTTGATGTTCATTCCGATATCCCCAAAATTTTCATACATGTTAGCTTTGAAGAATGCATCTTGTTCTGATGATAAAACCACCTCCTGCTGGGACAAGAGAATTATTAGCTTAGCTGTGAGGTTTTCAACTAATAAGATCGGTATTGGAGAAGACTCACAACTTGCTGATCTTTTGAAAGACTTCCAATGGCTCTCACGTCAACTTTATTATCCTCAAGTCCTATGAGTTCGTGCACCATTGCCTACAGAAAAAATTCTTTAATGAGAAATTCTTATTCTTACAAAAAAGTACGACATCTGGAGGCACATCTCATATACTAGAGAGTAGCACAATAACAAAAAATATTAGGCAAGTTGACCTGATATGTCCACTGATTAAGCAATGGGGTAACCGGGTCATCTCTTTTGTCAATTACAAGCAGCAACGGAGAGCTTTCAGTCCGTCTAAAATCGAAAAGACCGCTTTCATGCTGATACATCAATTTCTGAAACACAAAAGTATCTCTCAGTTCAAATGAACACAGGACACACGAAATTCTCAGACTAAAAGCAAGTTGGAGACAAGTTCCCATCACATTCATGCAACACGTGATTCATTAGCGGGAAGAAATAACTTTGGGAGAGCTTGTTCCACAATTTCACACTTACAGCTGTTTCGTGTGCAATCCTTTTTGCAGTATCATAGGTCCTCTGGTATCTGATGACAGGTCTAAGTTTCAACGCCATAAACACCCCCGCCGTTCCATCAACAACCCTATCGGAGTAGCGCTGCAAACCAGAGGTGGTTTGATGGCATATTCAATGTCAAATGGTACGGATCACCAGCAACAAAGTCTGCATAAAACTCCTGCAACATAAAAACCAAAAGAAAAAAGAATATCTTAAGCCAACCACTACTACGTCGAGTTCACCAAGTAACACAAGTTCGAATCAGTAAACTTGCGACAGGTAGGGGACTACAATAAGCTCCACAATCTTAAGAGACGGCTAAAAAACATATACTAGGAAACATTCTTTAAGCATCAGCCTCCTATTCAAAACATCAAGCCACTACTACGTCGAGTTCACCAAGCAAGACAGGTTTACTTGAGACAGGCAGAGTATATAATAATAAGCTACACAATGATTGCCGTTTCATCACAAACCGAGAAATTTATAACAGACAGCTAAGAAATAACTTCTTTTAGGACCAGTCTCTTATTCTAATTATCATGGACGAAGGAGCAAGCCTGAGTAGGATTCAAGAAAAATCACCTGAACTTGTTGTACAGCCTCGTGCTCATCAGAATCAGCCAAGATATGAATCTGAGTATCCTTCAATTGGAGAAAACTGAAACATTCATTTTAAAAAAAAAAATCAATCAAACTATTTAACAACTGATATACTCGAGATTCTTGAAAGATGAAAGAGCGGATCGTACACAAATGGTGTTCTCCAAATCTAGGGTTGGCAAGCTGGTATCGAAGCTTCTGAATGTTCTCCGAAGTAGGGCGGATGAAATAAACAGCTTTCAGATGCGACATTGATTCCACAAGAACACTTCTTTCTGAAGCAGCTCTGACTGTGAATACACAATGCTCACATTGCTTACCTACAATTCAAACAAGTAACCCAATGAATCACGGCGCTCAGATACATATCGTTTCGGAGTCGAGTATGAGAACCTTCATGCCTGAACATCCGGTTTATGTAATCGCGCACAGACGTAACCAACACCATCATTCCACCGCGAAATTTGAGATAGTGCTGTCACCTCGTTCGATCAGATTCCAGAGACTTGGTTTTGTTATTCAGATCTTTCCATTCATCTAGCAATGAATCCCCGAGAAGAAGAAATTAAGTTTTTGGTTTTGCAAAATAGTCCCTAATCTTTTGGATATTCCTCTTTATCAACTAGTCTAATATTTGTTCAATTAAACCCAAATTTCTAGGTGACGAGAGGACAAACGGCGGTTAGCCTTTACAAAACGTAGAAACATAACCACGTTTAGCTTTATTGTAACAACAGCATCAGAGCGGTTTGGTTCGAACGCTAGGGTTTATTTATTTACCACCCATGAATCTACTAATGTCTATTAATCAGTAATTATGTATACAATTAGTTTAAGGCAAGTTTTAAGCATAACAAAACAAGAGTAGGTTGCACATACCGTCCCTGTTGAAAATGATCTCCAGCAAAAGGTTAGTCCACATCTCGTAATCTCCCTCTGGTTATGCTCTCCATTGTTTGAAACAGGAGGCTGATCTTGAGTATACACATTCTCAACCCCCTGTATTTATTTTTTTCAACAAGTCAGCAATACGACATATAGGAAGTTCCTTGAGAGGTATAATCTCAGATACAGACCTTAAGTCCACGAGCCATGTTGCGTGCTATATTCATAAGATCTCTGTTTCCAAATAGATCACCAGTACGCTTCTCCACACCGGCTTGCTTCAATAGAAACTGAACAAGCTGCGGTTGTGTGACATCCAGAAAGTTATGATATGAAAAAATGCAACCCCAAGTATAAACTGAACGTCGGTGATTAAAAATATAAGTTAGAACCACCCTGAACTAAACTCGAGGAAACATGTATAGTAGTAGCAGAACTACAAATCATTATCCACTTTAAAGGAGGTGCAGAAGAATATATTCAAAGGTACAAGCAAGAGATGCAATTCAAACTGAAAGGTGCTAAGTTTGACTTTACCCCTGGTTTGTAATTGGGAGACCGTGAAGCCAATTTGTTGAACAGTTGCATCAACTGAACGGGATTCTCTTTCTCATAGCGCAGAGCATACAGCATTACCAAACGTAGCCGGTCGATGTCAGACACACTTTCGTTATTTAAGAGATCAGTAACTGCCTGCAAATAAGTATGAAAAGAGAGTCAGAGGTTATTTTTGATGGACACAACATGTGATTTTCCTATGGGACAGCGAATAAATGGAACATCACTACCTCATATGCAGCTCCTTGGCCACCATTGCAAGCCAAATCCTGCTCTGTTTGTGAAACCAGCATCAGTTTCCTTGCTTCAACTAGCTTGCTCATTTCAGTAAGCAGGGTTACATGCTTTGACACGTTGCCTTGCATCTTTTTGTACTCAGGGTAGTTTTCAACAAATCTGGCCATGTCCTCTGTAAAGTCAACGCATTCACAAATTATAATCTTAACTAGCACCAGAAACTGAATGTCTTTGCAGGAGCAAGACTAGCCATATTTTTACCTGGATATTTTGGTTACTCTTTGCCACCTGCTGAAAGTCATCCACCATTCGCTTGATGTTCATTCCGATATCCCCAAAATTTTCATACATGTTAGATTTGAAGAATGCATCTTGTTCTGATGATAAAACCACCTCCTGCCGGGAAAAGGGACTTATTAGCTAGCTGCGAGATTATCAACTAATAAAATACGGTACTGGAGAATAATCACAACTTGCTGATCTTTTGGAAGACTTCCAATGGCTCTCAGGTCAACTTTATTATCCTCAAGTCGTATGAGTTTGTGCGCCATTGCCTACTGAAAAAAATCGTTTGCAGGGCAAGCCACAATGTAGAGTTGACATGCTTACTCTCGTACACAAGCTGATAATGGATCACATAAAACGTCATATGCTCTGGCCTTCTGTTCCCTGGAAACCACTGTATCACCACTGCCATATCCGCTGCAGACATTATGTAAGAACTGATGTATGGCACATATTGAAGTTCCACGATCTCAAGCTGTTCATGAGGGTTCTAAAGCCTCCGCCGCAACAATATTGATTTGTATTTAAACTTCCAAGTTTTGTATATCTTCTCTGCTGGTGCTCACGTATTACTCTTCTCACTTTGTGAGTAACTTGTTGGTGAACACGGTGAGACTGCCACAGACCATGAGATTTCTTCCCATGTTCTGCAACTTTCATCACATTCATACGAAACCAGTCATTCTTGAAGCGTATAAACTTTGCAAAAATACCTTTGACCTCAACGCCACTTCCTTCTTCTGCAAACGACAGATTTTCCTGTCTCAGTAGTTTTGTCTGTGGCATTATAAACCATTCCTCCATCAGCTTATGGACAAACCGTGGTAGAGCTTTAGTGTGCTTCCCTTCTTTGAATTTGAACATCCACGATTTAGCTGACAACCATTTCTTCCTCCGTTGAAACAGTTTCCTACAGAACATTTGCTGAAACACATGGTGTGCTTCTGACTTCTCACTGACATTGCTACAACCATATAGCGAACGTAAGTTGCTGACCCGTACAAGTGCATTACCAACGTCCTGAGGAAACGGAAGCAACTGATTCTGAGTAACACTATCAACCTCCCTCATTGAAGTTGTTGTCTCTGTACGAGTTGTATCCCGTGTGAATCCTCGTAGAAAATCAACTCTTCCTCTGTCAATACTGTCTCCTCACTTAGCTCTTCCTCATGACCAGTCTCAGGAAATAAATCTTTCTTTGACATTATTTCTGGTGAAGATAACGCATGGACAAGAGAGTCCCCAGAGCTCATCGAAACTTCTTCCACATATGGATTTGTCTCTTCAGTTTCAGGATCAGCAGAAACATCTTCATTCCTAAAAGGTGATTCTTCTGTCAAATTCACTTCCACAGTTACTGTCTGCTTCACCATATCTGTTTCAGGAACAATCTCACAAACCAAATCTTTCTGGTGTACTTTTGCAACAGAGGTTAAAGAAGCTTCTTCCACCGTTGTGCTATGCTTCTCTACTTCTGTCTCATGAACACCTTCACTGAGCACAGTGGATTCATCCTTCACATTCACATCTACTGTAGAACAGCACATAGCAGGACCAAAACGAGCTAGCAATTGCTTCTTAAAATCACTCCAATCCTTGAATCTCTGTCTGCGCATCATCCAATAAAACCACTTATACGCATCACCTTTTAAGTACAGAAAAATGAGGTCAAGTTTTGCATCATCTTCGTAATGAACAAAGAACCGATCAGCTTGCACAATCCAACTCTCTGGATTAGCTCCATCAAACATAGACAAATGCATCACAACAACTTCCTCCACAAATGGTGATGCTATTTTCTTCTCTATTAATATTCCATGAATAGCTCCACTGCGAAAACTTGAGTCCTCTTCTACACGCATTTCAACTGAAGAACAACTCCGAACATGGCCAAATCGAGCCAATACTCTGCACTTAAAACCAATCCAATCCGTGATTCTCCTTCTTTCCGTCTCCCAAGCAAACCACCTATACGCAGGGCCTTTTAAACACAGAAATACCAATCCCATTCTTTCCTCATCACAAAAAAGGCGAAAGAACCTCTCCACTTCCTCAATCCAAGAATCTGGATTAGTTCCGTCAAACATAGGTGTAACACTTTCCGGAACATTCTCATCAAGAGCTAAAACATTCTCAGATCGATAACCTAGTGGTAAATTCCTCCGGTTTTGTTCCAGGTATGAATCTTGTACCTGAGAATGAAAACTGCTCATTCGTTTGCTCCGAAACATCGATTCAGAATGATCGGAGAAGACGGAGACCGCCGACGAAGCAGTCTGCAACCAGCTCGCGTCATATCTGTAAACTCGGTGACTTCCATAACCTTCGCGAAACTTAACACCTCCAGTAAATCCATCGCCAAATTCATGGATTCTCTCAACTCGCAACACCGATTCATCCAATTTCCTCATCATCGCGTTAGATCCGAGACAGTTTCACCGCACCAATGATAGAGTCTGCATATCTCTAACTCACGGAACTAGCAATCCAATAAGAAAACGATACAGCTTCGAAGTACAACAAAAGGTAATAGGGAGATCTGCACTCGAGATTAGATGTCTATCATGGATCTCCAACAAAAGGGTAGTGACCGTAGTCCACATCTCATAATCTCCATCTGATTATGCTGTCCATCTCAACCCCCTGTATTTATTTTTTGCAACAAGTCAGGAAGAGAACATATAAGAGGGAGGAGATCTAAGTTCTTGGAGAGGTGGTATAATCCCAGATACAGACCTTAAGTCCACGAGCCATGTTGCGTGCTATATTCATAAGATCTCTGTTTCCAAATAGATCACCAGTACGTTTCTCCACACCGGCTTGCTTCAATAGAAACTGAACAAGCTGCGGTTGTGTGACATCCAGAAAGTTATGATATGAAAAAATGCAACCCCAAGTATAAACTGAACGTCGGTGATTAAAAATATAAGTTAGAACCACCTGAACTAAACTCGAGGAAACAAGTATAGTAGTAGCAGAACTACAAATCATTATCCACTTTAAAGAAGGTGCAGAAGAATATATTCAAAGGTACAAGAAAGAGATGCATTTCAAACTGAAAGGTGCTAAGTTTGACATTACCCCTGGTTTGTACTTGGGAGACCGTGAAGCCAATTTGTTGAACAGTTGCATCAACTGAACGGGATTCTCTTTCTCATAGCGCAGAGCATACAGCATTACCAAACGTAGCCGGTCGATGTCAGACACACTTTCGTTATTTAAGAGATCAGTAACTGCCTGCAAATAAGCATGAAAAGAGTCAGGTACTGAATGCCAAATTATCCAGTCAGACTTTCTGCATGTTTGCTACTGATAAATCACTTCTCTGTATGCAACATGTGATTTTCCCATGTAAACAACCAATAAATGGAACATTCAATACCTCATATGCAGCTCCTTGGCCACCATTGCAAGCCAAGTCCTGCTCTGTTTGTGAAACCAGCATCAGTCTCCTTGCTTTAACTAGCTTGCTCATTTCAGTAACCAGGGTTGCATGCTTTGAGACGTTGCCTTGCATTTTTTTGTACTCAGGGTAGTTGTCAACAAATCTGGCCATCTCCTCTGTAAAACAACGCATTCACAAATTATAATCATAACTAGCACCAGAAACTGAATGTCTTTGCAGGAGCAAGACTAGCCATATTTTTACCTACTGTCTGGATATTTTGGTTACTCTTTTGCCACCTGCTGAAAGTCATCTACCATTCGCTTGATGTTCATTTCCAATATCCCCAAATACATGTTAGATTTGAAGAATGCATCTTGTTCTGATGATAAAACCACCTCCTGCCAGGAAAAGAGACTTATTAGCTAGCTGCGAGATTTTCAACTAATAAAATACGGTACTGGAGAATAATCACAACTTGCTGATCTTTTGGAAGACTTCCAATGGATCTCAAGTCCACTTTATTATCCTGAAGTCCTATGAGTTCGTGCACCATTGCCTACAGAAAGATCTCGTCAATGAGAAGTCTTATTCTCGACATATGGACATATTATACAACAGAGAGTAGCACAATAACAACACTTTTAGTCAAGTTAACCTGATATGTCCACTGATTAGGCCATGGGGTAGCCGTCTAAAGTCGAAAAGACCGCTTTCGTGCTGATACATCAATTTCTGAAACATAAAAGTATCTTTTAATTCAAATGAAAACAGGATACGCAAAATTCTAAGACTAAGTAATCTGGATATAAGTTCTATCACATGCATGAAACAAGTGATTCATTAGCGGGAATATATAGCTTTTGGAGAGTCTGGTCTCACAATCTTATACTTACAGCTGTTTCGTGTGCAATCCTTTTTGCAGTATCAGAGGTCCTCTGGTATCTGATGACAGGTCTACGTTTCAACGCCAGAAACACTGCCGCAATTCCATCAACAACCCGATCCGAGTAGCGTTGCAAGCCAGAGGGATCGACAACTGCTGGGAGCATATATAGGTGGTTTGATGCCATATTCAATGTGAGATGATAAGGATCACCAGCAACAAAGTCTGCATAAAATTCCTGCAACATAAATAACCAAAAAAGACTATCTTAAGCCAACCACCACTAGTCGAGTTCAGCAAGCAACACAGGTTTAAATCAGTAAACTTGCGACAGGCAGGGGAAAATAAAAGCTCCACAATCATGACCGTTTCATTACAAAACGAGAAAACAGCTTAAATCATATAATAGGAAACATTTGTTAGCAACAGTCTCCTATTCAAAAAATCATGGAGGAAGGAGCAAGCCACTACGACGTCAAGCTCAGAAAGTAACACAGCTTCGAATCAGTAAACTTGAGACAAGGGAGGAATAATAAGCTCAACAATCATGAGCGTTTCATCACAAACCGAGAAACTTCTTAGAGACGGCTCAAAGTAACACTTTTTAGCATCAGTGTCCTATAAATTAAAAACATAATGGACAAGCCAAAGTAGGACTCTAGCAATCACCTGAACTTGCTGTACAGCCTCGTGCTCATCAGAATCAGCCAAGATATGAATCTGTGTATCCTTCAACAGATTGGAGAAAACTGAAACGTTCATTAGAAAAAGAAAAAATCAATCAAACTATTTAACAATTGATAAAACTCGAGATTCTTGAAAAGACGAAAGATTACACAAATGATGTTCTCCAAATCTAGGATTGGCAAGCTGGTATCGTAGCTTCTGAACGTTCTCTGAAGTAGGGCGGATGAAATAAACAGCTTTCAGATGCGACATCGATTCTTTCGATACGGAGATTGAATCTATCATCTCCACGAGAAACACTTCTTTCTGAAGCAGTTCTGATTGTGAATACACAATGCTCACGTTGCTAACCTACAATTCAAACATTGTAATCAAACGAAGAGATTTTGAATCGGAGAAGATTAGTGGTTATAAGATTTATACCGTTTCGGAGTCGAGTATGAGAACCTTCATGCCTGAGATATCTTGAAGCATTCGGTTGATGTAATCACGCACAGAAGTTACCAGCACCATCGTTCCACCGCGAAATTTGCGCTAGTGTAAGTTGCTGACCCGTACAAGTGCATTACCAACGTCCTGAGGAAACGGAAGCAACTGATTCTGAGTAACACTATCAACCTCCCTCATTGAAGTTGTTGTCTCCTGCGACTGTCCCTGACACAACGCTCTCTGTACGAGTTTTCGTAGAAAATCAACTCTTCCTCTGTCAATACTGTCTTCTCACTTAGCTGTTCCTCATGACCAGTCTCAGGAAATAAATCTTTCTTTGGCATTATTTGTCTCTTCAGTTTCAAGATCAGCAGACACATCTACATTCCTAAAAGGTGATTCTTCTGTCAAATTCACTTACACAGTTACTGTCTGCTTCACCATATCTGTTTCGGGAACAATCTCACAAACCAAATCTTTTTGGTGTACTTTTGCAACAGAGGTTAAAGAAGCTTCTTCCACCATTGTGCTATGCTTCTCTACTTCTGTCTCATGAACACCTTCACTGAGCACAGTGGATTCATCCTTCACATTCACATCTACTGTAGAAAAGCACATAGCAGGACCAAAACGAGCTAGCAATTGCTTCTTAAAATCACTCCAATCCTTGAATCTCTGTCTGCGCATCATCCAATAAAACCACTTATACGCATCACCTTTTAAGTACAGAAAAATGAGGTCAAGTTTTGCATCATCTTCGTAATGAACAAAGAACCGATCAGCTTGCACAATCCAACTCTCTGGATTAGCTCCATCAAACATAGACAAATGCATCACAACAACTTCCTCCACAAATGGTGATGCTATTTTCTTCTCTACAAATATTCCATGAATAGCTCCACTGCGAAAACTTGAGTCCTCTTCTACACACATTTCAACTGAAGAACAACTCCGAACATGGCCAAATCGAGCCAATACTCTGCACTTAAAACCAATCCAATCCGTGATTCTCCTTCTTTCTGTCTCCCAAGCAAACCACCTATACGCAGGGCCTTTTAAACACAGAAATACCAATCCCATTCTCTCATCATCACTAAAAAGGCGAAAGAACCTCTCCACTTCTCAATCCAAGAATCTGGATTAGTTCCGTCAAACATAGGCGTAACACTTTCCGGAACATTCTCATCAAGAGCAAAAACATTCTCAGATCGATAACCTAGTGGTAAATTCCTCCGGTTTTGTTCCAGGTATGAATCTTGTACCTGAGAATGAAAACTTGAAGACTCCTGACTCCGGAGGTTCGCTCATTCGTTTGCTCGTAAAAATCGATTCAGATTTGAGCGATTTCTCAACGGTGGAATGATCGTGGAAGACAGAGACGAAGCAGTCTGCAACCTGCTCGCGTCATATCTGTAAACTCCGTGACTTCCATAACCTTCGCAACCTCCGTAACTTTCGCAACATCTGTAACTTTTGTAACCTTCGCCAAATTCATGGATTCTCTCAACTCGCAACACCGATTCATCCAATTTCCTCATCATCGCGTTAGATCCGAAAATGATCTCCAGTAAAAGGTTAGTCCACATCTCGTAATCTCCCTCTGGTTATGCTCTCCACTGTTTGAAACAGAAGAGGATGGTGTTGAGTGTACACATTCTCAACCCCCTGTGTTTATTTTTTGCAACAAGTCAGTAACATGATACATAATGAGATGTGGAGATCTGAAAATAAGCAAGAAAAGAGAGTAAGAGGTTTTGAATGCCAAATTATTCAGTCAGACTTTCTGCATGTCACATCTCTGTATGATTATTTTGATGGATCCAACATGTGATTTTCCTATGGGTCAGCGAATAAATGGACATTCCCCAAATATATTCAATACCTCATATGCAGCTCCTTGGCCAGCATCAGTTTCCTTGCTTCAACTAGCTTGCTCATTTCAGTAACCAGGGTTACATGCTTTGACACGTTGCCTTGCGGCCATGTCCTCTGTAAAGTCAACGCATTCACAAATTATAATCATAACTAGCACCAGAAACTGAATGTCTTTGCAGGAGCAAGACTAGCCATATTTTTACCTACTGTGTGGATATTTTGGTTACTCTTTGCCACCTTCTGAAAGTCATTCATTCCCAATATCCCCAAATACATGTTAGATTTGAAGAATGAATCTTGTTCCGATAATAAAACCACCTCCTGCCAGGAAAAGAGACTTATTAGCTAGCTGCGAGATTTTCAACTAATAAAATACGGTACTGGAGAATAATCACAACTTGCTGATCTTTTGGAAGACTTCCAATGAATCTCAAGTCCACTTTATTATCCTGAAGTCCTATGAGTTCGTGCACCATTGCCTACAGAAAGATCTCATCAATGAGAAGTCTTATTCTGGACATATGGACATATTATACAACAGAGAGTAGCACAATAACAACACTTTTAGTCAAGTTAACCTGATATGTCCACTGATCAGGCAAAGGGGTAGCCGTCTAAAGTCGAAAAGACCGCTTTTGTGTTGATACATTAATTTCTGAAACAGAAAAGTATCTTTTAATTCAAATGAATACAGGATACGCAAAATTCTCAGACTAAGTAATCTGGATATAAGTTCTATCACATGCATGAAACAAGTGATTCATTAGCGGGAATATATAGCTTTTGGAGAGTCTGGTCTCACAATTTCACACTTACAGCTGTTTCGTGTGCAATCCTTTTTTGCAGTATCAGAGGTCCTCTGGTATCTGATGACAGGTCTACGTTTCAAAGCCAGAAACACAGCCGCAATTCCATCAACAACCCGATCGGAGTAGCGTTGCAAACCAGAGGGATCGACAACTGCTGGGAGCATATATAGGTGGGTTGATGGCATATTCAATGTGAAATGATACGGATCACCAGCAACAAAGTCTGCATAAAACTCCTGCAACATGAAAACAGAAGTTCGAATCAGTAAACTTGCGACAGGCAGGGGAAAATAAAAGCTCTACAATCATGACCGTTTCATTACAAAACGAGAAACTTCTTAGAGACAGCTTAAATCATATAATAGGAAACATTTGTTAGCATCAGTCTCCTATTCAAAAAATCATGGAGGAAGGAGCAAGCCACTACTACTACGTCAAGCTCAGAAAGCAACACAGCTTCGAATCAGTAAACTTGAGACAAGGGAGGGATAATAAGCTCAACAATCATGAGCGTTTCATCACAAACCGAGAAACTTCTTAGATACAGCTAAAAGTAACACTTTTAAGCATCAGTCTCCTATTCAAAACATAATGGAGCAAACCTGAACTTGCTGTACAGCCTCGTGCTAATCTGAGTATCCTTCCAACAGATTGGAGAAAAACTGAAATGTTCATTAGAAAAAAAATCAATCAAACTACTTAACAATTGATAAAACTCGAGATTCTTGAAAAGATGAAAGATGGGATCGTACACAGATGGTGTTCTCCGAATCTAGGATTGGCAAGCTGGTATCGAAGCTTCTGAATGTTCTCCGAAGTAGGACGGAGATTGAATCTATCATCTCCACAAGGAAAACTTCTTTCTGAAGCAGCTCTGACTGTGAATACACGATGCTCACATTGCTAACCTACAATTCAAATAATGTAATCAAACGAAGGTTATGAATCGGACAAGCTTCGTGGTTATCGGATTTTACCGTTTCGGAGCCGAGTATGAGGAGAACCTCTTCATGCCGGAGATATCCTGAAGCATCAGCATCGTTCGATCAGATCTTCGATTGACAATGAAGGTTTGGCGAATTCGTTTCTGTCTTTCAGATCTTCCAATAAATCTAGAAATGAAGAAGTCCCGAGAACAAGGAATGAAGTTTTTGTTATTGCAAAATAAACCCTACTCTATTGATTATTCCTCTTTATCACCAATAACTTTTTAATTTCGTTTAGATTTCCTTAGTATATATGCATATAGCATTGATTCTGGTGATGGAATAATTACCTCAACTCCTAGTCTTGCTTCCAGGCGCAAATTGGGAGCTGAGATATTGTCAGGAAGCGTCTGATCTCAGCAGCTACGAGAGGCAACTTTACTCTACTATCTGCATCAACAAAAAAAAAAAAAAGGAGAGGCAAGGGTTTACAAAGTCTTCCCCAAAGTAATCCACAATTGTAGTAGTAGTAGTAGTACCGTCTTTAACTAAAAAGTAGCTACTAAACTCCAAGATAAACCCTACATAGCTAAAGCACCGTAAGTAAAACTGACGAACCAACCTTCTTGGAAGATCCGCTCATAGAATGGTCTGTAACAAGAGACGCCCAAATACGCCAGTCCAAGTACTTCCTCCAATCACCAGCCACTGCAACACAACTTCTCAAACACATAAGAAACAATCAGAGACTCTCTTGAGATCCAAGAACATAAGACAAAAGACAAAGGCTGACATTACCCAACACGATGTTGATACAGAACACGAAAGACACTGGAGGCTTAAGCTTCAAGACTTTGACCACAATGTACGCCCCAATCGATGAGCACATGAAACCGACAATGGGAACTTGAAATCCAGTTTCTGCATAGAAAGTTTTCAAATCCAAAACGTCAGAAAGCTACAAACTACTTTACATTCACAAGACAGAGATGAGATCAATAGAAACAAACCCTAATTTGAATACCTGGACGATCCATTTGTTCATTCCGAACATGGAATATCAAGATCCGCTGCTGCTTGCCTGGTTCCTTCTATCTCTGATTTCAATCAGAGATGAAAGAACCCTGACAATCTGGGACATCTCTGGTCTCCTCTCTGGTTCCTTCGCGCAGCATGAACCTGCCAGTTCAGCTACCTCCTGGACGCTCTGCTGTGTCTCATAGTCTGTTCCAATGTCTTCTTCTTCTTCAACGGCCTTCCAGAAGTCGTCTTTCTTCTTCTCGAACCAGATGGCAATGTAGTCTTGGGATCTACTCATGTATTCGAAAGCTTTTTTACCGGTTATTAGCTCCAACAAAATGACTCCAAAGCTGTAGACATCTGCCTTCCTCGAAAGCTTTAACCCGTCTGCAATTACATACATTTCACCGGTTAGTTACAAAAAAAACAAATATATATATATATATAGATATAAAAGACTGTTCTTTCACTCCTAAAGCACTCCACGTCTGATTCCAAATCAGAAATTCGTTGATCCTGATGCCGACACGTGTCCTCCATTTATTCTGGTGTACATTGGTTTGGATTTCGTCTGCATTCATAGTCCTTATTTTACAAGCCCATCTGTAGAGACTGAGTCAATATATTTGAAACGCGTCGTTTTTTTTATTCTATGGGTTAAACCCGTTTTTTCATCTCCTTCTGAAACTGCCGTCTTCTCCAATCCCTAATTTTGCAGCCGTCTATGTGAGAATGCATCTGTAACGTTAATCGTCATTCAAACATGTCATAAAGAATCTCTTTTTAACTCTCTGCTACCGTCTCTCCCACTAAGTTGATTTTAATTACTCTTTCCCACCACTACTTTGCAAATACCTTAATTCTCACATCTATAAATAAGGGATGAAGAACTCTCCAAATCTCATACTTTCACCGTATTATTTATACTACCCCTTTCCTAAAAGAGCTTCCAAAGATGGTAACCGCTCCAATCCTGCTTTCCATCTGAAGAGTGGCCGTGCTTCTAAGACAGTTTTGACGCGGCTTTGGGAGGCAGAACGTCAAGAAATCTGGAGAACTCATGGGGTTTGACTTGCTCTTGATTAATGAAAAGGTACGCATATATCTACTTTTTCTTTATGCTCATAGAGATAGTTTTTTTTTTTTTTGTAAAAACATTGAGATAATCTTGACCAACTTCTTCAAGCTTCTTACTGACAGTCGACGCTGCTACAAGGTTCAGTTCCATCTCTGTCGACTGTAATAATATGTTTGTGAGGATGCTTCCACCCGTGATGAGGAAGAAATAAAGAGAGAGCCTCTGTGGTGGCTCTGTTCTTTAGCAGATCATGACGTCGTTCCCTGTTTCGTAAGGAGTTTCATGAATTAGTTCTGAATTGTACATATATGACTTGATTTAGTCGGCTCTATCGTGGGATAATCGCGGTACCCCCACTCAGACTGATCCTAAAGTGTTTTTTTTAATCAGGATCTTGGTTCTGCTAGCTTAGGAAAAAGGAAAATCGGGAACCGGGATTCTTAGATATGAGTTGAGTCTATGTTTAAGAAGATAATCGATCTGGGGAAGCTCCGATTAGTTTCAATCCTTACGGCGGGAATATGGAGAGATTATAAAGTCGCAACACCGTTCCCGTACCGAGATAAGCTTTTCAATATTTAATACACTATAATAACTGGAAATAATTGTCAGCTGCAAAGATAGAGAAGTGTTTTTAGAAATAGATTAAAGTGCTTCCCAGTTTCGTGACCTGGTTTTGTAAGTAAGAAGCCTTTAAATATGTATTTGATCACGAGCGAGTAATAACAAAGAAGAAAAAGTGTATTGGAGAAAGTATTTTAGAAAGAGCTTCAATCGATTAGTAAAGGTCAAAACTTTCGTTGATCTTAGGAACTTATTCACAAATGAATAGAGTATCCTACCTGTCAAGTACGACATATGAGATATTATTTATAATTTGATATAAAGATTGGTGTTAGTTAAATATTTATTGCTTTGGTGAAGCAATATAGAATGTATTAGTTATGGATATCATATATTGTACGTTTTCTCTGTTTTACATCACAATACTCTACAATTTTAAATTGTTTCGAAAAGTATTTATAAAGAGGTTAATTAAGAATATAGTGGGATTCTGGAAAATGCAAACGTTAAAACACCACTAGCTATGTTTTTAATACATTAATCATTATCATATTCCGTTAGGGTATAGTATCGTGAGAAAATTTTGACTTTTATAAATGCATTCATTATTTGTTTCTAATATGTTTTGTTTCACCACTATTATGTTTCTCGAAACAGTGGAATTCAACCTCAGCAAAACTGTCACAGCATGGGAAGAAATGTTTAAATGGAAGAATGAATTTGGAACAGATCGCATTATAAAGGTATGTAGGTAAGTAACTGATATTATATTTGGTCTTAGATGTTACAGAAAGGAGTACATATATAGTAGCATGCCCAAGTTAATAAAGTTTTTGGCTTTATTGCTCGAAACAAGATTTCAAGTTCAAAGAGTTGGTCAACATCATAATGCACTACCATCAAGGGAATCATGGAATTTATGAAGATGGAATGCCTATCTATATCGAGTGCCTAGGACAAGTCATCCCAGTAAGTTATGGATATTACAACGAGGGGTACTTGAAGTATCATGTACATGAATTCGAAAAGCCTCTGCAACAGAAGCTTAACCAACGTTTATATGCTTCATAAAGTTCTTTAAGAACTTAACCAAAAAATTTATTGGTTTAAATTCCATTAATGTAAAGATACATTATTTTTTGTAACATCGAAATTTACATATTATGATTTTAAATTAACTATTGATTTGAATCTATTTTTATAACTTTATATTATAGTAATAGACTATAAGGGATTATTAATTTCACAGTAATATAATTTTAAAAAATCCTGCTTAAATGAATGAGTGTTACTTAATCTGAAAGTGTAGTACGACCTTGGCTTCTTCATATGTTTTATTTGATATAAGTTTGGATGATATGGTTTATTTGATAAATGTTTTAATAAAATGTGTGTATATTTAAATAATATTTAACGAATTTTAGAAAACAAATTGTAAATTGATTCATTTTTCACATTATCTAAATCAATAGGTTTAAAAATATATAAAAAGTACCAACACATTCAAAAACAAATATATAAGAATGAAAAATAATTCATAATTTATGTATTGTGTTTCAACTGCAGTGACAAGTATTTTTATTTCACTTGCTTTTATAATAAAAATATAGCAAACACTAAAAATGTAAAATAATTTCATTAATGAAAAAAATATATATTTTTTTAATTAATTTATCAAACCTTCAATTTCTAATAAGACCAACAGAAACAATAGTAAAAATTAAAATTGTTTAAATTTTAGAATAAACTGCAATTTTTTACATGTATATGAAAATACAATATATCTTTTAATTGATTTTCATTTGCTTAACAAAGATTAATATATCATTTTTTTTCTGATTATATTTATGTGATAAAATATAATTTTTTGTAGTGTATCATACATATCTCTTTGAAATACAAACCTAAAACACAAACCACAAAATTATACAAAAAATAATAATCTAAATCACAAGTAAATTATATTTCGCTCGTAGGGCGGGCCGACCCTAGTATATATATATATATATATAGGGTTATAGATATTTACGATGGAAATAAGAAAGACATACCAAAGTATTCCGGTGCCGTGTAACCTGGAGTTCCAACACACTTGGTATCTATGGGTTCTCTGTCTTCTGTTGTAGCCCAGGCAAAACCAAAGTCTCCAATCTTTGCTCGTAAATCTTCTCCCAAAAGGACATTTGAGGATTTCACGTCTGGGTGGATGTATATTTGACTTTGACTAGCTAGAGTATGGAGATACTCCAATCCTCTAGCCACATCCAATGCAATAACAAGGCGACGACTCCAATCTAATCGTTCCGCTTTGCCTTCCTTCCGGAGATGCTTACTCAACGCACCATGTGCCATCAGCTCATAGACTAACAGTCTCTCGTCTCCCTCGATGCAGTACCCATGAAGGCTCACAATGTTTCTGTGGCGAACTCTCGATAAAACACTTAGCTCAGCGTCAAACAAACCGTAGCCTTTACCATCAGCAACGTCAATCTTCTTAACCGCAATCTCTCTTCCATCTTTCAACTTTCCCTGATATACAGATCCAACCCCCCTTTCCCGACTGAAAAGCTGAAGTCTTGCGTAGCTTCCCGAAGAATTTCCAGTGAAAAAGCATTGTTCCCAGACTCCAAAATCTCGTTCTGCTGAGACTGTGGCACCATCTCGTTCTCTGCTGGCTGACTGGCTCTACCAGATCGGTTCCTCTTCCAAGCCCGAAAGAAACAGATGCCTGCTCCGATCAGAATACCAATAGACCCAATACCAACAGGAAGTACCCAGGCGAGGATATGGTTACCTCCCCGTGAAGGAGCATCGCTCAGAATCTCTGGGTTCCCTGAAGTGTCTGGAATTAGTGTCTTGAAATGTGGAACTTTCCCGTGTAGCTGGTTGTAGGAAAGATCCAAACTCCTAATCAGCTTCATCCTGGTGAGCTCTAATGGGATGGTACCAGTAAGCTTGTTATAGGAAAGATCCAGCGAATATAGAGATGTAAGATCTGCAAACCGTTTGGAGATACTGCCTGTCAAGTTCATGAACGACAGAGTGATACCCCTGATTTGACCGTCCATGCAGTGTATCCCATACCACTCACAAGGTTCACTCCCGTTCCAGTTCTGAGAAAGTAAGTGGCTGTAGCCAAAATCCCCCATAACTGAAAGCAGAACATCAACTCTGTTGTCGGTGCTGCTCTCTGGACTCAAACGGGCCTTCACCACAGCCACAGAGCCGAACAAGGCAGCAGTACACAGCAAGCGCCTCATCCGTAATCCTGCACATTAAACAGAGTCCAATATCAGATTACAAACCTATACCGTTTTCAACTAAAGCAGAGATTGAGGCGATAGAAGATCGCATTATATATTTAAAGAATTCCACAATCTACAATATAGATATCAGTTTCCTCTGCGTTGCTCAACCTATAAAATATATAATGTGTTTCTTGGATGTCACGCAACAACCCAAATACTAATGATAACAGTAATCTAAAAGTAAATACTGCACAAAGAAGCAAAATTCTACACTAAACACTAAAAGAATTTCCAGTTCAGCCAAAAATCTACCTAGCAGTCTTCGAAGGATATGACAAAGACGAGTAGAAAGATGAGGAGGAGGGTCCATCAGAAAGGACACATCTGTCCCTTCAGACCTCGTAGTTGGCGCTGATTGAGAAGAAGATAGCTGCAAAACAACAAGAAACCATCAGTACTTAACGAGTTCAAAAAGTAGTTTATTCAACACTCAATACGATTCTAACGATCCACATATATATTGCTTACCTCGAGAATGTTTCTCGCCTCTCCCATATTGTAGCCTCGAACGGAGTATGGTAGGAGCAGAGGCGGTTGTGGACTACCTGATCCTTGTCCAACACACTTCAGCTGAATGAATCGTGTCAAACTTGGTTGTTGGTAGCGGTTGAATAATGGGAACTTGCTTCCTAAACCCAATCCCTGAAAGACAATCCCCGAATATCTTTCCTGTCAAAACAGTTTCACATCAGAAGAGACACAGAAGAAACTTCCCGAACTGCCATTGTCATTGCAGCGTAAAGAAAACATTACTCTTTCTTACGACATAGTTCTGCTGACAACTATCCTAGTTTGGCCTTATGGCGCATCATATCATATTCGATTAAAAAAACAATACTTGGCAAAAGCCAAGGAATGCCAAAGAAACAAGGGCCAAAGAGCTACGAGAACCAAATGATGGCTAAAGTTTTGTTAAACAGCCCCACAAATCTTTCCAAATCTCAGAAGGCTCCCAAACAAACAAACCAAACATCATCAAATAAACTCTGGTTCAACCTAGCTGTATTGTCTGTAAGTATCAAAGTTTTCAACTTTGAGCTTCATACTACTTCAATCCCTAAAACCTTACTTTACACTTTGTGGTAACAAGATTTGAGCTATTCTACTGCATATAACACATATTAATCGAAATCATAGTGAAGGTTTAAGAGACGAACTTGTTCAAGGTTGTGGTCAGCGGCATTACTGCAGGACACAAGATCTGCCATTCAATGTGAAACAATCACCAGAACGACACCACCCTCCTCGATCCTCACCGTTCATCATCTATAAACAACAGCCCCGGAGCTCCTAGCCGCCGTGGAAACCAACAATATTACCCGTAACCAGCCGGTTAACCCAGTTGCAAACGTAAACGTAAAGCTTAAAACTTTCGAGATGGGCAATTCGCTTCTCAGATCTAACGAGACTTTTCCTAGATGGTAAAGACCGAAACTTTAATCTACACGATCTTCAGAAACCAAGTTTGATTTGGCAATTTCTGCTTTAGTAAGCTTGTGATAAGCAATTAGCCAGAGGTGGAGAGATAGAGTTTTGTTTAGTTTCTAGCGGTTTCGTTTCGTGGGATTCTCGTTTTACGATCGTTTGATCCTCTTCGTTTCTGAGATTTTCCCGGAAAGGAAAGATTAGAATTTTCGAATTAGTAAGAATCAAATGTCTGAAAGAGAAACAGAGTGAGAGATAAAGAAAGAGAGTGAGGCAGAGTAGAGTGCAGCTCAAAATAGAAAATAGGAGGGAAAGTTTATTTAATGAATAATATATAATTCAAATATGGCAAAAACCCAACCAAGGTTTACCTTGTTTAGCACTCACGCTTATATACCTCTCCAATAATTCACTGTAACCTAAAATTAATTAGTTTTCTTATAGTACTAGGGCACAATGATTTTGAGAATATTAAACAGTTAAGATGCATCATAATAATGTCCCAAACTGTAATCTTATTAAGCTGGATTTGTCTTGGGTAAACAGAAAGGTAAAAAGTACATAAAGTTGAACAATGGAGATCGTGTAACAGCCAGTGGGAAGGTTAGTACCCTAGTTACAAAATAAGAAACTTTGTCTTTTGGTTAAAGAATGTTTGATGGTCCTAACTTGAGGCTCTCTTGTAACTAAATACAGATAAAGACAGAGAGTGGAGCCAAGGTGAGGGGAAACAAAGTAGGTGCAATATACAAGAAGTGGAAAGATAACACGCACAAGAAAGCGTCAGCCGAGAGGATGGTGATGGAGATGATACACCAAGCATGTCAGGTAGAGGTGGGCGAAGCAGGAAGAGATGGTCAGCATCAGTATTAAATAAATATCATAAGTAACTGTTAGCATATGTATATATTAAAGATAATAAAAAAACTTACTTGGCAACCACATTGAAACACCTATGTAGTGTAAATGTTTTGGAAAACTTCTTTGTATACTACATTCATTGTGCTTTTTTGGGGATTTCCTTTCTCATCAGTTATCAAGATCTTCAATCCTGTCCTCGACGTTACTCTGGATACAGCAACATACAATTGCCCATGGGAAAACACAGGCTTCGGCAAATATAATCCAACTTTTTGTAACGTCTGACCTTGACTTTTATTAATAGTCATTGCAAAAGCAAGAGCAACAGGGAATTGTCTCCGTCTCATCCTAAACGGAAATCTGGTTTCTGGTGGAGAAACAAACATTCTTGGGAGCAAAACTTTTTGGCCAACTTTGTCACCTGTTATAAACTTGGCTTGAATGACGTGATTTGCTAATTGTGTTACAAGTAACCTTGTACCATTGCATAGTCCACCTTTAGGGTCAATATTCCTAAGCAGCATAATAGGTGCACCGATTTTCAACTTTAGATCATGATTTGGTAATCCAGAGATCTTAATACTGTTTAGATATTCTTTAGTGTACACCATATCATCTATTTTACTTGTATCAGAAGTATCTATACTATCTGAACTGAGATACGAACGCTCCTCACCTATTCAAATATTCAAGAGAAAATAATCAACATTAATGATTTGAGATGAAACCAAATACTTCTTCTAAAACACACAAAATAAACATCAGACAAAAGATTTACCTTTTATTTGAGATAGCATATATTCATTGATCTTGTCCACATCTTCATTCCGTGGACTCAATATAGCCCTTTCTTGATAAAATTTGGGGTTACGCTCTCTTGTATAAGAATTTCCATATATCTCTTTCACAATCTCTCGTATGGGATCTTCGCATTCTGATACTAATAGATCTTCAGGAATATCAATCTCTATCTCACCATTATTAGGCTCATTAATCTTCCCATCTCCTATATCCAATATCCAATTCAAAAACATTGCAAGTTCATTATTATCTCCGCCTAGAAGGCGCATATTCTTTGTGAGTTCCCTAACTTTGCAACTTGACCACAGATATGATGAGTTCAAAGCTGACAACACAGTTTCCACTCTATTGCCTCCAACTATGACTGGTAAGATCTGCCGAAAATCTCCACCAAAGACGATTACTTTACCACCAAAAACCTTGTCACATTTGAGTATATCTCTCATAGTTCTATCTAAAGTTTGATGGTGGTATTTTGACAGATTTAGCCTTATAGCTTTGAATTGATCTGTATACCAGCTTTTATGGTTTGATAATATACCCTAACCCAAACATTTATTACATCAATGGAATTCCATTCCGTTGGTATATGTTTTAAACTGCTTTTCCAAGTTCAAAGGCTGCAATGTGCAGTTGAAATTGAATTATGCTGGAATGTACATCTTCAATAATTTTAACCTAACCCCACATGTCCTTTCTCAAATAAAACTACTGATGAGATATTTAAAAACTAGAGACATATTCATTGAAAAGATGGAATTTTATAAGCAAAAAGGGAGAGAAATTGACAAAAGATAATAAATGGGAACCAAGCGCTCGTAGCTTGGTGGTAAAGAAGGTACATCTGTACTGTCCGCCACCCGGATTCGAATCTTGGCCACAACGGATTTAACATCCCTTTTGTTGGGGCGCTGGACCCCTTTCGGAGAGATAGTTGAGAATGTGGTTGCCTAGATACCAGAGTTATCAAAAAAAAAAATAAATAAATAATAAAAGGGCTTATTTGCTAAATAGCCAAAAAAAAAGGGAAATTAGATTTTTAGAAAGAGAGTAGAGAGAGATAGGAAGAGAAAGTAGAAGAGAGGGGATGTTTTTAGTTAGGTAGTGAAATTTGTTTTTTTTTATGGTTACTGGTTGCAATTTCCCAATAATAAATGGGATTGCTTGGAGTCGTGGCAATGTTGTTTGCACACTGCACATAGCGCAATGCTACATAACAGAGGTAATGTTGCATGTGGCCCCTTCTTCCTAAAGCTCCTTTATTAACTTTTCTGTCTCTAAAATCTTCACTTTTTCTAACAAAATTTCATTTTCGAATTGGATATTCTGATAAAAGATCATCAATGTTATCTGCTCCACTAAATGTATTTTTTCGGAGTAGTTTTTGCCCCCAGTACAGAATAGCAATATTTGTAAAGAATCGGACCTTAAAAAAAGAGTAAAGAATTGATATAATTAAATGCATAAGTCAGCTTTAGAGACCATAAAACATGGTCAATCTAATAAATAACTTCCGCTATAAATAAGTTTTATAGTGAAGTAACGTTAAAGTCTTTTTTGTTTGTCAACCATGGAAATAAATGTCTTTTCATTTTCCTTTAACCCCATGTAAACACAAAGTCTACAGCCAACAAAACTTTTTTTCTATAAAGAAGGATAAAACATTTAAAAATCAAAAGTAAAGACAGAGTACAGAAAACTGTATAAATGAGACGAAAAAACCAAAAAAATACAGTAGAATTTTGTTAAAAAGGTAAAATAGAAGAAGAGGTAGCTGTTGCTCAAAAAAAGAAGAGTTAGCTAATAAAGGCTAAAGCCAACTTTTTTTAAATATATTTTTCACTTACTACTGATAATTTTCAAGAGACACACTCTCTCTCTACTCAGACACACACAGTGTCTCTACTCTCTCTCTCACTAACCACCCCTACAAGTAGACTTTAAGACAACTTTGGCTCAGTGTTGAGTATACCCATCTGGTCATTAAATAAACCCCAATCTCTCTCTTTCGCTTACTTTAAAGCAGAGATCAAACATCATCAAACTCATTCACAACAACAACCATGGACTACGTAAGCTCCTTTCTCTTCCTCCTTCTACTTATTTTGGATATTCAATGTTTTAACTTCCTTTTTTGTTCTTCAATCAGGAATACGGAGGAGGAGAGTACTGCAGGAGGGGACACGTACCGGCGTTTGGAACCTGGGACTGGAACGACGCCGTTCCATTCACTCAGTGCTTCGAGACAGCAACCACCACTCAGCAGCAGCCTACTTTTCTCCAATACGCTCCTTACCCTCAAGATCGTGATCTTTACCTCGCTGGCGGCGATCTTTACGATAACCACCACCTTGATCAAGTTGAAAAGTGGTATTAGGAAAGTGGTATTAGTGGCAATTCCCCCTATATAGGGGAAATTTTACTTTTACACTTTATTGGATACCACTTTTCAACTATACCACAACTAAAGGGACTTTTTCATAAATGCCTTATTCATTAATGGGTAAATGACCTAAGTACCCCCTAACTAAATCAGAGAAAGGGAAAGAGATAAGGTTTTGGTTCCCCCCCGACGAATCTCCACGACGGACGGCGATACTCACGGCGGACGACGATAGTCACGACGGCGAAACTCACGACGAAGAAGAGAAAAGGTATTCTCCTTCACGAGTCACAACATCTCTCTGGAAAAAGCAACTGGTGACGACGAATCGCGACAATAACAATCCCGATTCAAAAATCTCATCTCAAAAATGTCGTCTTCTCTTCACGATTCTCCTCTTAGCGATTCTCTTATTCACGAATCTCCTCTTCATGATTCTCTACAAGTAATTTCCTAAATTTGTGTATCTTTTTGTTTGTTTCAAGTCATTTGTTGAATTTTTTATTTCTGTTATAAGAAAATAGAATAAGATTGGCTGAGGATTATGTCCCTAGTTAGATCTAAGAGAAAGAGTATCGATAGTGAACATTGAGTTTTGTTTTGAAACATTATAAGCCCTTATAAATTTGGGTTTCAAGTAATTATAAGATGTGTGAACTCAAGAAGTGTTGTCTTGTATTGCAGTTGGATAGAAACGAGTTTTGCACAACATTGAGATTGCCTATGAGGGTTTATGAAGCTGGAGAACCACCAGATAATTCCAAAGCGATAATCCATCACTCAAAGATTGATTATGTCGAGAAGGTAGCAGAAATATTAGGAAAAAAAAGAGTTCTCTTTTGTAGGTTACGTCGTCTACTCCAACATTCAATACTCCAAACTTTGATACAAGGGTACAAAATTAGTATAGTTTTATAAGGCCTTGTAAAGTTTAATGTATATATCATAAACATCTAATTTTCAAATATTTTGTTTGCAGGTTACATCGCCTACTCCAACATTTACGTCGCCTAAGTTTGATCTCCTTTCCCAAGAAAGTCGTAGTGGAAAGGGTACATATGAGGTATTTTATAAAGCTTTATAAAATATTTCATGATCGATAAAGGCCTCTTAAACAATTTGCATGAATCAGGTTCTTATGAGAGATGTTTGTGAGATTTCTGATTTTCAACCTCTAATGAAAATTAAAAAGAGATTGGTACAACAAGACAGCCAGGTTTGTTTTCCAAACTTTATGAATATTGATTTATTTTATAGACATAATAACCATTTGCAAAAACTAATTTTTTTTTGTCTGTAGGTAAACGAAGATATTGAGCCTCCACTTCAAAAGAAGATTAAAACTGATACAGATAATGTTCCACTAAGAAGAAGTGAAAGAGGTCAAATACCATCCATTCATACACAGCCACCGTTTGCAGGAGCAAGGAAGAAACATCCGATTCTCCATCCTTTTGAGCCAGTTGATAAAACAAGAAAAGAAAAGATGAGAGAATGGAAAATGTCAAACAAAAAAAGTAAGTTTTTATTTTATAAAAAACTATATATTTCATGAGGTGAAACTGGATACCTACATAATAAGTATGAGTGTACAATGTAGGAAACTGAGAATCAATCAAGAGATAGTAACCGCAAAGTAGTTCTCAGATATTGAAACACCGGGAAAAAAAGCTTTCAAAAACGGTTAGGCTATATTTGAACAAAAATTCTTTATAATCCCTTATAAATTTATATTAATCTTCTTTATAAAACTATATGATCGCTTTTCTGAATATTTGTTATTTTGTCCCAGCATATTGAAGCAGGTTTGGAGTTGCTGAAACTGAAACAGATAAACAATCCAGATTTGTTTCTGAACAAAACTGCCTTCGTTGTTGGAGTGAAGTTTCTTGAAGAAATAGATGAGCTTTATGATGAGTTTTTAGATGACAAGAAAAGTTTCCAATTTGGAACAGGTTTTGACAAGTACAACATAGAGAAAAATATCAATTTTCTCTATTCGGCTATTGCAGTAGAAGAAAAGTATTGGCTTGGAGTTGTAGTCAACTTGGAGAAGAGAAGTACCACATCATTCAATTGTGCAGCATTGAAGTTCAAAGATGCGAGTTTGGTACCTTATGTAAATGCATATGCGATGGCTCTACCATTCATGATTCGCAATTTCTTCAAAGATGTCAGCATGGATACAAGCAAGTTCTCAATAAAAATTGTATCTGAAGGTTTTCCACAGGTAACATCTTTATAACTGCTTATAAATGTTCATGTTAGATTTGTATCATAGATCAAATAACTTATATTATAATTTATCGGCTATGTTCTTAAGACTAATATATTACTGACAAATTTTTGTTTCAGGTTCTTAAAATAGAAGACAGTGGAGTTTATGCATTGAAGTTGATAGAGTGCCATGCAATGCGTATAGGGGATTTGACAAAGCTGAGTGAAGAAAAAATTGCAATCATCCGAGAAAAGTTGGCGGTTGATATCTTCTCGGAATTGCAATGAGTACTAATGTGGGAATCAACAAAAACTTTATCACTTTCTTATATTTATGTTTGAACAACTATCTGAGTATGTTTTATGCGTGTTTGGTAAACTTTGTGTTGTAGAATTCTGAGTATTCTGAATATTATGAGTTGGATTTATGGTTTTGCTTTAATTTAGAAAGTTTATAAGCTCTTATAAAATCAAAGCAAAATGGTTTATTTCAAAATTTATATCTTAGTAGCTTTATAACACCTTATTAAAACTGGTTTTTGTTACCTCTTGTAAAATCAATTGAGTTTAGGATATATAAATGCGTATTTAAAATTTATAAAGATTTATAAATCTATAAAAATGAATTTATAAAGGTCTATAACTAATATAGAAAGGCTTTTAAATCGGTTTAAACTATTAATAACTATTTTCAAGAGCTCATCAGTTCATAAACAAAAAAATATTAAGGTTTATAAAGTCTTATAAAATTTATAAGGTTTATAGGTTTAATAATCAATTAGAAAGTCTCTTAAATCATTTATAAGAGTCTATAATAATTTATAAAGACTTATAAAAACAATTTATAAGAGTTTGTAAAATAATTTATAAGGGTTTTATAAGGTTTATAAAACTATTTAAAAGGGTTTATAAAACTATTTATAAGCTATTTATAAGAGTTAATACATTTATTTATAAGTGTTTATAATTAATTTACAAGGTTTATAAATCTATTTATAAGAGTTATTCAAAAGATTATAAGAATTTAATAATCTTCATAACCCAATTTATAAGAGTTTAGAAATCAATTTAGAAGTGATTATAAATCAGTTAGAAGAGTTTGTTTATAGATCATTTATAAATTCTTATAAAATTTATAAGTAAATCTTTATAAATTATATATAAATCCTTATAAATAATTTATAAACCATTATAAATAATATGTATACATTTTATAGATGATATATAAACCATTATAAATAATTTATAACTCTTACAAATGATTTATAAACAACTTTGAAACAACTTCAACTATATGCTTGCCTTTGTTCAACATCACACAACTCACCCTGCAAAAATATTCAAACTCCATAGTTAGACAAAGAAATGTTTAGCAGGATCATGTTACTTTCAGTGAAATTTTTTTGACCTTCTGCCATTTGCAGCATATGTGATCTCAGCTCGAGCCGGAAGACCATTGACAAGCAATTCAAATAACCTTAGTCGCCAAAATCACGTACACTAGTAACTTTGCAAACAGCTATAATCTCTTCTTGTATATTAGCTAATTTCCTCCATCCACATTCTACTTCAAGATCACCTCTAACTATCATAACTCCTAAAAGGATTTAAACACTTCATCTCCAAAGAAGAGGTTCGGGTACAAATCTAACCTCTGATCTCACAGTAAGAACATATTGAAACTGCTTTGTAGCTCCCATAAGTTAGTCATCACAAAATGTTTAAAATGTTTATAATGGTTTATAAATATTTATAAAGGTTTTACAAAATCACTTACATGTGTTTATAAAGATTTTATATAGAATTTATAAGGGTTTATAAAGTTTATAAAGGGTTTCAATAAGTTTATAAAAGCTTATATAAGATTTGTAAGGGGTTATAAAAGGTTTTAATGGGTTTTGAAGAGTTTATAAAGGGTTTATAAAAAAAATGTAAAGGTTTATAAAAAAAAATATAAATATTTATATAACTATTTATAAAGGTTTATAAAACCATTTATGAACCATTTATAAATTTTATAAGAGCACACTGTGATAACTTCATGACACGTATAAAAGAATATAAGTACTGGAGTATATTACAAATTGTACGCATTTGTAGACAAAAAACTGGGGGACAAACCATCTCTTATATGATGAATTTTCCAATTGAACAGAACGTGGTCAAGACTTGGATCTTTACTTTATTCTATGTTCCTTTCTTATAACGCAAACAAGAGTTTTAGCCCTTCAAGCAACGACACAACATCCATTACATTGGTTGCTTCCCCTCAACAGGCTCTGTAATAGAACCTTTTACCGTCTGCGCTTGCCTATTTTGTCCTCCTCCCTGCGAATCAAAGTTACACAACTTATCTCTAAGAAAATCTTGAACTTTCTCCAACATAAGAACAAATCATTCTTTGTTTGCAATTAACTCACAGCTCCTTTTTGTGCAATCAATCTCCTGCTTGAAGGAGCTCGAGCTATTGATGAGGCAGCTGCTGCTGCTGCTACTCGAATCCTGCAAATACTAGGGAGACTTTTTTTTGTCAGTCAGCTGAAACATCTTTACATAAATGTATTAAAGAGGATAACCTTTTATGAACGTCAACATATTCATCAGTTTCATCCACAATCTCTTCCTGCAAAAGCTCTTCAAACACATCTTCCAAAGTGATGATACCGATAACTTCACCATCCTCGATATCCTCTGAAGTATGTGTGAATCCGTGTGGTACAGTCTCGTTGTTTTGATAGAACGACTGCCTATTAGCCTTGTCGATTTGGACAATGACATTGTCGTGGAGCAACTCCCAAGTTCACCGGTGATTTCATTTGGAGCAACTCCCAATTTTATCGCAGGACAAAGATCTAGAGAAGAAAGAAATATAAGTTAGTAGGAGTAAAAATATATTCAGCACAAAATTACTTAAAGTTTGAAGAATCAACAAGATATATCAAAAAACGATAAAACATAACACTATGTTCCTCATCGATAAATATTTATAAGGTTTTATAAATTTGAAATTTTTAAAACCTCATGAGAAAAGCTTCGTCTTCTTTCCCAGAAACTGATCGATTATGAGAAAAATTACAGAAAGTGACGAAAATCACCATATATTATCCTCTCACCTTTGTTACGTGTTAGTGGTAAGAAGTCGTTTTGTTCTGTTCGTTTGAGGTTGAAGTCTTCGTCAAATCTCACCGAACGTCAGCGTCATCAAATCTCGTCGGAGAATTCGTCGGCGTCTTCAAATCTCGCCGGAGAACTCGCCGGTGTCGTCAAATCTCGCCGGAAAACTCCTCAGAATCATCGAATCTCGCCGGATTTGATCACCGAAGAGAATTTGATAGATTGTTATTAGTGGATCTGAGATTGAAGAAATCGTGGAAGAAAGACACTAGGTTTATGTTTGATTAAATAAGGGTATAATGGTACTTTACCCATTAAAATTTTAAAGGTAAATTTGAAAAGTGTAAAGTTGAAAAGTGGTATTAGGAAAGTGGTATTAGTGGCAATTCCCCTACTATATATTTTATTATGTATTTACCTTGCAGTTCTTAATTAATGATTAAATAAAAACAGAAAATAACATAAGAAATGTTTTAAACAAACTTAATATAATAATAATAATAAAAGATTAGTTATATAATAGACATATTCATCATATCATATTATTATATTATGTCGGACATGTAAAATTATTAATACATACATTTATATCATATTAACTTACGTCTTCTGATTCATCGTAATCCTAAAAAACAAGTGTTCTGCCTTAACATGGCTGCCTTTTTTTATTTTTTTACTTCTACGGTGTTCTTGTAATGGGCCCCGCCTAAGCTTTATTTCGATTTCAACCTCTTCAAAATTCCGCCAGTATGTTCAAATCTTGTAAACTCTCCAATGCACTTCTTGGCTGATTACATAGATTATAAATTAAAGATCAATCAAACATGTGCTCTTCTAGTCCTATCAAACCGTAAAATTATATTGTGTTTGATTCGTAACCGGAAATAGATATACATCAATCACCTTTTCAGTTAAGACTAAGATGGCCTCATATGATTAGTACAATAGAGTAAAATAACTCCAATGAAGAAGACACACCGGTGGAGACGCAATGACTTCACCTGCACATGTATTTAACTCTTATTCTATTGTTCTTAGCCAGTAATTCCAACAAGTATCTGTAAATTCTCACTGCATTATGTTATGCTGTGCAAACTAGTGTCCTGGAGCTTGTATTTGTAACACCAGCTTTGTTGCTTCCTTCCAGCAATAGACTACGTCCATTACCATTAGTATCTAGAAAAATGTCTGCGTCTCTGTATTTTCTTGCTATTTTGTATGTTCCTTGGTAGCTCAAAACTGCACACAAATGTCCCCTCCAATGCAGCCAAAGATCTTACTACAGTGTTATGCACCTGAAGCTGTGCATGATACTCAACTGAATATGTCAAAAAAAACCACAGCCACTTCACAACAGATGAGAAACACAAAAGCCAATCTGAAACAAAATGTGGTTGCTTGCTTATATCTCCATTTATGCTTCACGGTGAACCTGTCATCACCACAAAGGAGCTGTTGCAGGTCCCATGAATAACATGACTTGCTTTGACAATTCTCATGCTTTTTAACACTGTACAGAACCACAAGACTCTCCTTTTTCAGAAGCACAATGACATAACATGTTCATTCACTGATAAAAAAAAAAAAAAAAAAAAAAAAAAACTCAGCTGAAGAATGCTTCAGTGACAGTGAGACCATTGGAATCTGAGAGATCAAAGAGACAAATCAAACACTAAAACAGAACCATCCTGTTCCATCTGCAATCACAAAAAAAAATGCAGTTTCTGGTTGTGCACTAATTGAAGGGTCTGAAATCAAATGACATGTCCACGATATAATAGAGTCACCACTCTATGTTGATGAACATAAACCACACAACAAAAAAAATCCAGATTGTGATTGCAAACGATCCTCTGATTCATTTTTCTGCATCAGTTCTGTCTCTATTCTTACATAATAGTTCTGCTTGAATTTTGTCACTCCTGTTGATCCTGCTCTTCATCTTGGTTCATAATGTGATAGACTTGCTGAACCAATTCTGCCTCATGAAAACAGATCATTCTCTTCAGCTAAGAGGAGTTTTTTTTTTTAATTTCTTGGCTCAACTCTGTTTTCGAGCTTTGTATCTCCAATATTTTTGACCATTACATCATACAGTTCCTATGAAAAAATTTTCCTTCTGAATTCACTACTAAGTCATCCTACTTTTCCATATGTACTCTTGTCACAATGTATTTGGCTAAATAGATTCCGTTGGCAAGCAATAAGCCCTAGCCGCCTACCAGATTCTGCACCTTTGATGGTATCGTCTTATTACTGCCAATGCAATAAGGAACAGTGAGATCAGTGCCGGTCCGGACTAATATGGCGCTTAAAGACATCAAATAAACGATGCCCCTAACTAAATTTTTTTTACTCTAAATTTTTTTTTTACTCTAAATCATTTTAAAATTATTTATAAACATTCTAATTTTTTTATCATAAGACACAAAACATTAACAATCCTACAATAAAAGAATAAAATATATGATGTCAAAAAAAAAGAATAAAATATATATATATATATAAATATATTATGGAAAATAAAAATACAACATATATGAGATATAACGACATCAATTTTAGTTTGTAATTTTTTTTTAAATAGTTTTTATCACCATAAGCTAGTTTCATATTTTTGAGTTTTTTTAAGTTAGAAACTTGTAGAAGATAGAGAAGAATGAAAAACGAAGATTTAGTTGTTGTTTACTTTTGTAAATTTATAATTTTATATCATGCATTTTAATACATATATAAAAGGAACGTAAATTTGTTAGAAAATATATTCAAAATATTTATGATCCAATCTTTTAGTTATTATTATTAGCAAAAAGGAAATAAAATTAATAGTTTGTCTTTTGTTTAATTTGTAAGTTAATATCATTTACTATATTCCGTAGATAAAGGAAACAAAAGTTTTTAGGAAGGATAACCAAAATCTGTAATGATCAAATCTTTTCATTATTACCATTATTATCACCAAAAAAAAACGATTATAAGAAGGGCTTCAAACACAACACCTACATGTGAAGGAAGACTACGCACAAGCCACTACACTAAAAGGGATGTAGCGAGATTTGGTGCCCCTATAAAATATATAATTTGGTGCCTAAAGCCCTGGCTTTATGAGTTTTAGTTCAGGGCCGGGCCTGAGTGAGGTTCATGTTTACCCTTCAGATGTACAAGTTTGGTTGGTGCAACAGATTAATTTGGACAAGGATCATGAATTGACCAAAACTTGTAATTAATGTTATGCTTGTTTAGTAAGTAATGAATAGAATGGTTTAATTTTGGTATTATATCCCACAAAATCATATCCTACCGATTTTTAATTTGACCAGAACTCTAAGTTTGCAATTTGTTTTTGCTGAGAATATTATTAATGCAAGATTTACACACATTATTGCAATTAGATTCTGAAGATATATGTAAATATATTATTTCTTTGTTAATAAATTATGTTAGGAATGGATGTTCACTTCTTCTCTCCAGAGAATATTATATAATTAATGCAAGATTTACACAATTATTGTATCTGTATTCTGAAACAATATATCTTTGTTAACAAACTAATTAATAAGTAACGTATATACAAATTTAAGCAAGTATTTAAAGGGAGATGGTCATTTGATCTTAAACCCAAAAAAAACATCTTCACAAAAGAAAAGTGATACAAAGAAAGCAATGTCAGCACAGAAGATTCAACTTGCTTCTTTGATCCTAGCTTTTGTTCTTCTATTTGCTCAATCAACTGGTAATATATACTGTCTTACTCTAGTTCTGTATAACTGAATGATAGAATAAAATGAGCTGATTCAGATTATTTATTTTATATAAACTTTTCAGCTAAATGTCACTATAGATTCCCACCCTCTGGCCCTTGTAAGAAAATGGACGACTGCAAGAACGCGTGCACAATGCGTGACGAAGATCCAACTTTTCTATTGTGCCTTGTGAATGCCCCAATGTTTGGCAGATGCTGTTGTTTAGTAAAACAAAAATAGTCTTGTTCTACATCGATACATCGATATCTTTGTCATAAGATTTAAAATCAATAAAAAATAGTGTTTGCCTCTTCTTAAAAATTTTCCTCTAGAAAGTCAAATACTAACTGGTTCTCACCATAGTTTCTGAGTATGATTGCTTTCTCTCCATTTCTCCTTGAGTTCAGGTCAAGGGAAAGGTTACACACTTCAAGGAGAGATTAAAACACGTTTGCTCAGAAATAAATTAGCAGAAATTAAAGATCAATCTCTCTAATCTTAGTGCATGATTTCTTCATTCATCAAAGTGTTTTTGTACTTTTCTCCTTAGAGGTTTAATGAAAATTGTATTAGATAAACTATAGATTCTACATATCATAGAGATATAAAAAATAAGAAGAACCATTATCTCTTTCTACCATCCCAAAATAAGACAAGACAAAATGTTATTTCTCTATTAAAGTTCTATCTCGGGCAGAGATCAGACTTTGCCTTCGAGTTTATCGTTATTAACAAGAGGAAGCAACTCCATCTTGTTTCTTGGTGTGCGAGGAGTCCTCGGAGTTCCAGGCGTTTGCTGTGAAAGCATATGCCTCACGTATCCATAGAATGTGCATCCCACAAGCGTGATCCCACATCCAACAGCATTCATATACGATATCGGGTTACGGAATATCAACCAAGACACCAATACAGCCACCGCAACCTGCCAAAAGTACCATGAACCATGCATTCATATACGATAGTGGGTTATGGAGTTAAAGATTTGTTTTGGTCACCTTAAGGTTTCCAGCTACATTGAATGTGACTGCAGTCGTGGAGTGAATGACATAGAAGATGGAGAAGTTGAGACAAAAGGCTAGCACACCAGAACTGAAGATAATGATGAGTGCTGACCAGGGAGACGGGTGTGATTCAAACCAACTCATAATCCCGTTGCCTTCCAGTAGTAGTGCAGGTATCCCGAGGATCATGGTGGCCAAAGGCGCCATGTAGTATACTGTGTTTATGCTAACATTAAAAGAAAGAAGAGAGAACAATCAATTCATTGGTTAACTTCTCAAAAAGCTCATCTGATTGACTCTTTAACCGGAAAGAGAGATACATCAATCACATTTTCAATTATGACTAAGACTAAGATGGCATCTCATCAAATGAAGACACAACTAGAGACAGTCATTGATCATAGAAAGAAACACATGAGGAGACACACCAAAAAAGAGCACTAACCTGTCAAATTTGTAACCATGAAGAAGAGACTCAGCAAGAATGGTCTTAGTGGAAGTAGCTAAACACCCAAACAGAGCAGCACAGAACCCAAACATGTTAAAGCTAAGCTCTGTAACCGAAGTAAGAAGAATCCCTCCAACAACGGGGACAAGAGACGCCCAAATACGCCACTCAAAGTACTTTCTCCACACCAGCCACTGTAACACAACTGCTCCAACACATATAAAAAAACAATCAGAGACTCTCTTGAGATCCAAGAACATAAGACAAAGAGAAAGATCACATCTGAAACCCCTAACCTGTAGTAGCTGGAGTGAAGGACTTAATAGTCTGCATGAAAGAAACAGGAATGTATCTAAGGCTGACATTCCCCAGCACTATGTTGATACAGAACACGAAAGACATAGGGAAGATCCTCCTCCATCGATCCTCCGGCTCAACCACGATCAAAGGTTTAAGCTTCAAGACTTTGATCACAATGTACGCTCCAATCGATGAGCATATGAAGTGAACACACGAAACCGATAGTGGGAACTTAAAATCCAGTTTCTGCATAAATTTCCAAAAAAGTTGTAAACTTTACATTCACAAGACAGAGAGATCGGATCAATAAAGTGATGACACCTGGAAGATCCATTTGTTCGTGATGATGACGGTAACGTTGAAGCCCCACCACTGAAGAATCGCTAGTACCGATCTGAACACGCTTCCCTCCTCCATCTGATCTCTTTCTCCCGAAAGTGAAAGACTTTCGGAATCAGATCGCGGAAAGACGAAAACCCACCGAAAGCTTTAAGAGTTTTAGGAGTTGGAGCCGTGACAAAGAGAGAGAGAGAGAGAGAGAGAGAGAGGAAACACTAATGAAAATGAAGGCTGGAGAAGGTAACGGTAGCAGAGAGGAGAGGAGGGAGCTCTGGTCTGGTTCCGTGTGATTTGTTTCGAACTTTCTTCTTCCTCTTCTCTCTCTTACGCCATGAAAATAATGGTTTTTGCTCTTCCGTATGTTTCCATTTTTTTATTTTTTAGTATAAGAAATACTTTTTATAATTAAATTATTTTATTTTATTCATCCGAAAATACAATTCAAAATAAGAAAATAGAGTAAAATTATCACGAAACTGTCTTTCATTTGTAACGTTTTTGGTGTTACATTGAAACGTTATCTTTGTTTTATAGTCACAGTCGAAAAGTAATTGTGTTGTTTCAGCAATTTTATAGATTGTAGTATTTGTTTTGTGGTATTTTGTCACATTGTACTTCCGAGGGTATGGGGAGGAGATCACTGCCGTCCGATGAATATACTTGTAACATGACGTTGACTTCCCACTGCTACTTCTATTTTTTTGTTTATATTAATTGGGTATGGAATATCTATTTTATTGATTTTATATGTTACAAATTCTAGATGCATTTTTGTTTCTAATAACGTTTTCTGTCAGCAAAGCTGTACGTTATGTGTATGCTCTACCTTTACTTTACTGTTTATTTTTTTGTAATTTATCAAAATATAAACAAGAAACTTATTTTTTGGAACTAAATGCAAAACTACCAAATGATATAATATACTTGTACCATTTTTTAAATTCAATTTTTTTAAATTATAAATAGAATGCAGAAGATTCAGGAAAACTACGAGATAGCCTTTTAAACCTAATAGAGTCTTAAGTTTTCTTAATATAATAGGCAGCCGAATTGTAAAAGAAAACGGCGATGACATTCATTCATGAATGGAAGATCACCGGTCGTTATAAATTAGAGAAAGTATATATATATATATATATATATTTGAATCTCTAAACAGATTTCATATGTACAGTATCAAAAGCAAAAATGCATGATATTTTTGTATAAAATACCTACTATACCAATTTTGACATATGTATTGTTTCTGTATATTGAGTTTGACTGATTTGGTCAAATCACTAAAAAGTCAACCCATCTGCTGGTCACACTTTATGTAAACAATAAGCTAGGAAAAAATAAGGAAAATTTACTCAAATATACAATATTTTAGGACAATTAACTAGAACCATACAGATCTTTTTTTACTACTGACATTTTTTAAATACTAAGCGTGCCCTTTTTTTACGTTATCAGAAAAATCGTATTTACAAGAATGTCATTACTTTTCGCTGCCACGTAAGTAAAAACCCGGCGCCACGTAGGAATTCGGCTCCGTGTTTTCATTAAGTCAGCCGTAAATCACTTCATACGTCGTTACGGCTGATTTATTTCTACGTGTCGGCTGAATTAATAAACAAGGCTGACTTAAGATGAAAAGGCTGATTTAAGAACATAAGTCAGCCGTCCGGTACGGCTGATTTATGTGATAACGGCTGACTTACATACACAAGTTACATGTAACTTATACATCGGCGGTTTGATTTGCTGGAATATTCGGCTGAGTTGTAGTTAAGACATGGCTGAGGTATGTTTCCACGGCTGAGTTAATGAATATCGACTGGCTGAGTTATTTAATTTACGGCTGACTAATTGGATGTTGTTACGGCTGAGTTTATATTTAATCAGCCGTAATAGGATGAATTAACATTAAACTCAGCTTGTTTACGGCTGACTTATTAGCGAAAGATTAATTACTAGAATATCATTTGTTTGACGGCTGATTTATGTGACGATACAACTGATTTATGGTTTTTCATCCTAATTACAGCTGATTTCGGATCAAAAGATTAATTATTGAAATAGTATCCACGGTTCGGCTGACTTACATTGTACACGAGAGCTGATTTACGTAGGCTGAGTTATATATTCGTTTATCGGCTAATTAACTAATTTTCCATGTCATCCGCCATGTCATCAACTCGGATTTTCGATGTCACTGCTAACAAACTACTTTACAACTATGTGTGTGTTCATTTTTTCTTCATCTTCTTTTTCTATCTATCTAATTTATAACATCTCCTCTTCGATAAACTGATTTTGGACCCGGAGCATACTTAGGCTTCGGGAAGATATTTAATTGGGCCACTAAGCCCATTTACAGAGTTCCGTAGTGTTTAATAGTTAGCCTAAGCATCGTCCTGACTAGTTTCATGCTTTTTGAATTTGTGTAATCTAACCAAGACTCCTAATGTTATATGATGCTTTATCGGATGAGAGGGTAACACAAGATCAAGAGCATGATCTTGAATTACGATCTGGTGATGTAGGGTAGCTACTACACTCTTTTCTTGGTTTCAGAAGAAGAATCAGTCTCCAAAGTAAGTAAGCAACCAACACAATGTAAGCATTTTCACAAGTAACCAACGCAAGTGTCAATTCAAATTCCAAACTTATCTAACTCGACCAAAATATTCCTGACTTGTCCAAATTTTTCGTTTTATTGTTTATTGGGATTACAAAAGAAAAAAGCAGATAGATATGGTTGTGAAATTAGGTGCGAAAGGTATGACTATTAGAGAGTTTTGTAGAACAGAGATTCAAATTTTTTTTATTTTTTTGTTAAGGAAAAAAGGAGAGATTCATTTAAATTTGGCGTACCAACTGGAAGGAGGCTCCATTTGCATTGCATGGCCGTTTTGTCAGATTATTAACCTAACACACATCCTACGGTCTAGATCATCTCTCCATCCTCCACGTCATGTGTGATCCACGTGTATGGTCTCCTTAAAATACTTCAAAACAAAAAAAAAAAATTATTTATTTATTTTCTTCTTCGTTTCGTGACTCTCTCTCTCCGCCTCCACAGTCCTCTCGACGTCTCCGCTAAAAGACCATTATACCCCTCACCGCCTATCTCTCTAAATAATAAGAACCTCCGCTCTCTGCTGTATTTTGCTTCTCCGTTCATCTGCGTCGATCACTGTAAGTAAGCTCTTCTTCTTCTTCTTCTACATTATTCGAATCTTTCATGGAACTCTCTCTCTCTCTCTCTCTCTAAAAGGCTTTGATCAGTTTGTTTCCTCTCTCCCTTTTCTCAGATCTTCCAAAAGTTTAAAACTTTTCTGTCTCAGATCAAATCAAATTTTTTAAAAAAGTTCTAACTTTACGAGAGTGTTCTTCTGCTTTTAACAAATGTGTACTCTTGTAGCTCTTCCCTGTATTGATTATGTGAATAAAGACGTTCACCATTGATTACTACAGGAAGTGAAAGATGATTCCTTACGCTGCTGGTGTCATTGTCCCTCTAGCTTTAACCCTTTTGGTCCGCAACGCTAAGAAAGACAAGAAACGAGGCGTGGTCGTCGACGACGTCGGTGGAGAGCCGGGTCATACCGTTAGGAACCACAGGTTCAAAGATCCCGTCAGCTCCCACTGGGAAGACATCTCCACTCTCCCGGAGCTATTCGAGATCTCGTGTAAGAGCCACAGCGACAGGTTCTTCCTTGGCACCAGGAGGTTGATCGCTAGAGAGGTCGAGACTAGCGAGGACGGGAAGGTCTTTGAGAAGCTTCATTTGGGTGATTACGAGTGGAAGACGTTTGGGGAGACGCTTGAAGCTGTGTGTAGTTTTGCTTCTGGTTTGGTTCAGATTGGGCACAAGTCTGAGGAGCGTGTGGCTATTTTTGCGGATACGAGAGAAGAGTGGTTTATTGCGTTACAGGGCTGCTTCAGGCGCAACGTCACTGTGGTTACTATCTACTCGTCTTTAGGAGAGGAAGCTCTTTGTCACTCGCTTAATGAGGTATAGAGCTCCTTGCTTCTTTTCTCTGTTTGTTTACTAGTTAGTTATGTCTTTCTTTGTTTGTTTCTTCAGACAGAGGTCACAACCGTGATCTGTGGTAACAAAGAACTCAAGAAGCTCATGGACATAAGCCAACAGCTTGAGACTGTCAAACGCGTCATTTGCATGGATGACGAGTTCCCATCTGAAGCGAGCAGTACTTGGACGACGACTTCGCTCGCTGATGTTCAGAAACTTGGGCGTGAAAGTCCTGTTGATCCTAGCTTCCCACTTTCAGCTGATGTTGCTGTTATAATGTACACTAGTGGAAGCACTGGTCTCCCCAAGGTTAACCAGTTCACTCTCTTACTTCTGTTGTTTCAGAGCTCTTACTAGTAATCTGATTATCTCACTTCCTCAAATCGTGTAGGGTGTTATGATGACGCATGGTAATGTCCTAGCTACAGTTTCAGCAGTGATGACAATTGTTCCAGACCTCGGGAAGAGGGACACATACATGGCGTATTTACCTTTGGCTCACATCCTTGAGTTAGCAGCTGAGGTATCTTCTTGTGTTTATCCTGCAGTTCCTTGACCCTCTCAATGCGTTTATTGAATATGAACTGAATATCGTTGTTGTAGAGTGTAATGGCTACTATTGGGAGTGCTATTGGATATGGATCTCCCTTGACGCTCACTGATACTTCAAACAAGATTAAAAAGGGCACAAAGGGAGATGTCACAGCGCTGAAGCCTACTATAATGACAGCTGTTCCAGCCATTCTTGATCGTGTCAGGGACGGTGTCCGCAAAAAGGTTTGTGCATGTTTGATTCACATTGAAACTCTTTGGCTCTGCAACTTGTTTAAATGTGATTAAGACCTTATGATTGCATGAACACTGACAGTTTCTGATCATCAGGTTGATGCAAAGGGAGGAGCGGCAAAGAAACTGTTCGACTTTGCATATGCGAGGAGATTATCTGCAATCAATGGAAGCTGGTTTGGAGCCTGGGGACTGGAGAAGCTCCTATGGGATGTGCTTGTGTTTGGTAAAATCCGTGCAGTATTGGGAGGTCAGCTCCGTTACTTGCTCTCTGGTGGAGCCCCTCTTTCTGGTGACACTCAGAGATTCATTAACATATGCGTTGGGTAAAAAGCATCCTTTAATATCTTCTTGAGAGGTTTGCTACTCTCATTTCTGTTATGATCTAACATTCTGATAATTCCTCAGGGCTCCGATCGGTCAGGGATATGGGCTAACAGAGACTTGTGCTGGTGGAACTTTCTCGGAGTTTGATGACACATCCGTTGGCCGTGTGGGTGCTCCACTTCCTTGCTCCTTTGTTAAGGTAACCTCTTAACCTGACTTTATCCACCAGTCCTTCAAAACTTAATCTAACTCATTTGCTGATCTTATGATCATATGATCATATCTTGTTTCAGCTAATAGACTGGCCGGAAGGTGGCTACTTGATCAGTGATAAGCCAATGCCTCGTGGTGAAATTGTAATTGGTGGCTCAAATATTACACTTGGGTATTTCAAGAATGAAGAGAAGACTAAAGAAGTCTACAAGGTTGGAAACTCAACATCTATTAGTTTTTTTCTGCAATGTTCAATATAACCGTTCTCTAACACTTTGATGTTTCAAAAGGTTGATGAAAAGGGGATGAGGTGGTTCTACACAGGAGACATAGGACAGTTTCACCCTGATGGTTGCCTTGAGATAATAGACAGAAAGAAGGATATTGTTAAGCTTCAGCATGGGGAATATGTCTCCTTGGGCAAAGTATAGTCTTCGCGAACTGAATGTTTACTCACTAGTGCAGAAAAGCGTAATATGAACTTTGTTTTTTTATGTTTGCAGGTGGAAGCTGCTCTCAGTATAAGCCCCTACGTTGAAAACATAATGGTTCATGCTGATCCGTTTTACAGTTACTGTGTGGCTCTTGTGGTCGCTGCGCAACAAACACTCGAAGGTTGGGCATCAAAGCAAGGAATAGAGTTCACCAACTTCGAAGAGCTGTGTGCGAAAGAACAGGCCGTGAAAGAAGTGTATGCGTCTCTTGTCAAGGTATGTTCGTTCATCCTGAAAACACCTTAACCCAGTCCCCAGTCAGTTCCTTAGATAATATCTGGTGTGTTGTTATTTTTTTGTTAGGCGGCTAAACAATCACGGTTGGAGAAGTTTGAGATACCAGCAAAGATCAAAGTGTTGGCGGCTCCATGGACGCCGGAGTCAGGGTTAGTGACAGCAGCACTAAAGCTTAAAAGAGATGTAATTAGGAAGGAGTTCTCTGAAGATCTCACCAAGCTATATGCTTCCTAAATCTTCTTCTTTGTTTTCTCTAAAACACAACTTGTCTGTGTTGCTCTTTAGTTGGTTTGCTTGAGAGTAGAAAAAGAGTTGTAGACACAAAAACATTACTGGAGTTCAAACAATCTATATGCTCTCATACTATAACCATTGCAAAGTGTTAATCAATTTGTGAGGATCATATTATCTCTCTCTTGTAAGATTCTCTTCCTTTGTGTGTTTCTAGCCAATGTTTGGGAACTTCTTTAGTCATTCGTAACTGTCTACTTCTTTTACGTGATGCCCTCCGATTTGGGGTTTTAATATTATGAAACGGACATTTGTTATGATAATAGCCAAGATTCTCTCTTTTCTTGCATGCTATTTGGTTGGCTCAGTCCTTCATCTCATTACTCTTGTAATGGTGAAACGCAAGAGAGAGTCATCTGAGAGAAGCTTTGGGGAATCAGAGTGAGTGTCTATACAATCAGACACAGTATCTGATATTCAAGTAAGAACCACACATATCTAGTTTTAGTGAAAGTATCATGTTGACTGTTGTGATGGGTGGGAGAAAGCTGAGAATGAAGTGGTTGAGATGAAGGAGAAGCTTGAGGCTGCTGAGAATGAAGTGGTTCATGGAACTTCTCCTTCCATTGATATTGATCTCATGGGTGATTTCCTCGTCTTGTAGCTTTGCCCCGAGACACCAAACGGTAAGATTGGACCTGAGTTTGTCACAAAAGAATCTCTTGTTCACACTCATTGGCTTCTGAAATAGAAGTATTGACTTGCCGAAATAAGTAACTTGAAGAAAAGTTGGAGAAGTTAGAAGCGGAGAAAGATGAGCTTGAAAGAAAAGTTAAATGTGACAGAGAAGTAGTGAGAGCACACGTTGAGACTTGAGCTTGGAGCTAGCGTTTGTGATATAGTGGAGGTAGAAAAAAAGTTGGAGAAGATGGAGGTTGAGAAAGCTGAGCTGCAGATATCTTTTGACATAATCAGAGATAAGCATGAAGAATCTAAACTTTGTCTTCAAGACATTGAAACAAAGCTATAGAGAAGATCCAAGAACAAGTCTCTCTCTCCATCAAGAAAATACAGAACCTAAGATCAAACAAGTTTCTCTGAGAGAATCTCTAACCCATTGCTATTTTTATCTATAGAAAATGACTTCAAACCATTACTGTATTTTCCTCTAAAATAGATATTAGAGGAAGAAATAATAATCTCTATTTTTGACTCTATATTTTGAAGATTGCTATAATAAGGAAATATATTGGAGTAAACTTCGTCTCTATTATAGATTCTCTATTTTAGAGACAAAAATAGTAAAATACATTAAAGATGATATAAACTGTCGATATGTGTTCCATTCTCAATTCTTTATTCTTAAAAAAAACATATGAATGAATCTAAAGATTTAAATTTTCAAAAAAAAAAGATTTAGATTTTCTTTTAGGTTTTTAAGAAAGCTTTCATGTGTATCTATCATAAGTTATGACTCATATACAATATAAATAATAACAATATCAAGGTTGTTTAATCTCGGTGAACTCTATTAATATAAATTATTGTATAGTTACCCTCCAAACATCCAAGGTTGTATGGTGTACTGGTTAGCACTCTGGACTTTGAATCCAGCGACCTGGGTTTGACTTCCGGTAGGACCTTTTTTTTTAACTTTTGTATGTTTCATTAAACTTTGTAATCAGCGGAGAACATATTCAAAACTGACTGTTCTTCATCACTTCTTGTCCTTTTCAAAGCATTTATGTTTTTTTTTTTTTTGTCATCCGTAGATTATATTAAACACAAAAACAACGTTTCTTACAAACCAGAGCCGGCAAGGAATACATTCCTTCCAGAGCCATAAGCCGGCGCGGTAACATGTACCACCCGGAGCCAAATGATGGATACAACACAAACCCATAAAAAACTAACAAAGACACGAAGAAAAAAGATGTCGAGAGTCATGAGAATAAAACAAAACTTCAGTAGAAGAGTATTCCACCTTGCGCTCAAAGACGAGCTTACCGAAATAGAACTCATCAACAATTAACACAAAATGAGAGGAGCATCGAGATAGACTAGACGCACACGAATATCACCAAACATATAAACTGAATATGTTTTCTTGTTAAGACAAGATAATTTAATGATATTTAACTATGATGATCGTTAATTAGCCTTTTTGTCTTCATGTCATAAAAATAATTATCTGTTCCAAACTTCCAATAACGCCTACCTGAAAGGCCTATAACGATCCATACTCATCCCATTAAAAGGCCCAAACATAACACAAATGACAAAGGATAATGAAACTTTCCTTTGGTTCACGGTTACATCATTTGGCGATGGCGGCGACATCGGGAGCGAAGATTACGGCGACTGAGCCACCGAAGATAGTTTGGAACGCGGGGAAACACCGATTCGAAACCGAAGATCACGAAGCTTTCATCGACTACAAGCTGAGAAACGACGGAAAAGTAATGGATCTGGTCCACACCTACGTCCCTTCCTCAAAACGAGGGTTAGGTTTAGCTTCCCTCCTCTGCGTCGCCGCCTTCGAACACGCTTCCTCTCACTCCCTCTCCGTCATCCCTTCCTGCTCATACGTTTCCGTAAGATCTCTCAATTTCTGATTCCGATCTCGAAAATTCGTGGATCTTGAAAGTTTGAATCGGTGTGTGGGTTTTGCAGGACACGTTTCTTCCTAGAAACCCAACGTGGAAGCCTCTGGTTCATTCGGAGGATCTTAAGTCTAGCATCTGAAGTAAGACTCGTTTTAACATTATTGTTAAGTTTGTGTTTCAGTGTCAGTTGTTGGTTGTGTAATCTTCAAAACCTTGTACTCAGATGTAATGAATCTGTAATAATAAAGTCTTTGAATGTCTTAATATGACAAAAATAATCGTTGATTGATTGTAATGAATTATCTGGTAGAGAGTTGAAACACTTCAAAAAAAAATCACAACGATCATATTATTGTGATGAATTAATATTTTTCCATTTTTTGAAGTAAATCTATCTATCTGTGTTAAAAAAAAAAAGTAAATTTATCTTTTACACTGATCTATCTATATTATTAAAAGAAAAGTACCCATTTGAAAATATTCTTACTTCATTAATTAATTTTTTTTTGTTTTTTTCTTGTCTTTTTCAATTGCATTTATGAAATATCCTAAAACAAATAAAACTGTCTAATTTATTACTTGTTTACATTAATGAAATATGCTTAAATGAATTTAAACTTCCTATTTTATTGTTTGTCTTTTTCAGTTACCCTAATGAAATATCCTTAAATAAATTTGGACATAATGTCATTTAATCTACCAAAAAAACTCATGAGTTATCCTTACGTGCATAATTTTAATAATGAAGATTTTTAAAAACGTGCATCATTAAAATGTTACCTAAAACATGCAGCACTAATATATAACATGCATCAATAAAACTAGAATTTGACTCACACAATTATACGGATATTATTTTCACTTGATTAAATTTAAAAATAATTATTTATTCAAAAAATATTTAAGAACGGCTATGTTTTTAAAAATTATATGGTATTATTTGCTCATAACTCATTTGTCATTTGCTAAATTGTTAGAAAAAATGTTTTACCATAATATAACTCAGTTGTCATTTGCTAAATTTATGGTTTTTATTTATATTTTTCATTATTTAATTATAATATTTTCATTTTATATTCGAAAGATAAATGAATTTTCTTTCAAACAATATTTTTGAAATTTGTATTTTTTAAAAAATAATCAATTTAAATTGTTATTATCATTGAATATAATTATTTTTGACATAATTTAAGTTTTCGTTTACATCAAAACTTATCATATTTTAGGATAACTTTAATTTAAAATGTAATTTGAGCTAATAAACAAATTCTAAAAATATTTTTAAAATATTTTGTTATAATTTTTAAAAAAATATTGAGTTGCATTTCAAATAAAAAAGTAAATATATTAAAAATATTCTAATTAAAATATGTTAAATTTAATATAGTTTTAAAAAAATGGTCAAAAAAAATTACAAATAAAAAAAAATCATGATTTTTGTTAACTGGGTGGATCATTATTTATATGATATCGCACACGAAAGAAAATTTCTGTTTTTACAATTATCTAATTAACTCTATATACTCATTTTTTAATATTTTTTATATGATATCACACATTCGTAAAAGTATAGATAGTTTAAGATGCAAAAAATATTTACTTAATGAATATAATATGAACGAATATTACAAATACATCATTTAATAAAATAAATAATTAAAAACTGAAAATTCATATCCGCGCTGATCAGGGTCTAGTTTGAAATTAATAGTGGAGTAAAATTTATTCCAAATTGAGATTTAATCTGAAAATACAGTAGATTTGAAAATGCTGTAAGAACTGTTCTTTTCTAAAAATAGCTAATTTGAAATGGTTTAGGACTAGATATCTGAGATGTATGAGCACACAGACCCAAAACCTCTAAACTCTAAAAAAGTAATCCAAATTAACAAATATAAATCAACCTTAAATTTAATTTTCTCCGGTATTAATTTGTCTATATATTGTTATCCTAACCAAAATTTACAATAATTGAATCGAAGCCAAACTCAATTTTATAAATATTCAAGCAATTTTTTAAAACTCCATACCCGAATGTTAAAACTTAACCAAATAAAAAACTGAAACACCCATACTTGTTTATCACACATATATATTACACATAATAACAAGTTCTCTGTTGACAAAAAAAAAAAAAAAAAAAGTTCTCCGCTTTTATTTCTGGTAGATAAACATCAAAACATAGGCATCTTAGTGATGCATAGTATTCATGGGACAAGTAGTGGTTCTTATTTTTGCAAACCTCAAATCTATTTGCGCAACTCAATAAGAGACAAAGAATAGGCCCGGCAAATGAACTGGCAACGACTAAAGCCTGCAGCACAACCTAAAGCCTCCAATTCGGGAAGAGTCCTTTCTCTACCACCTGAACGTTGTGTTAATATGAACATGTCCAAAGTGAACCGCAAGTTAGAAGCTAAGTCGTCACACTTTGGTTCTGTTGGCATAACCACGTCGAGAACTATCACTTTTCCTCTCTCTGGAAGACTTGCCCAGCAGTTTTTGAGAATTTTAACAAAGTTTTCATCGTTCCAAGCATGCAGTATCCACTGTCATCAATCAAACCTTTTTTTATTTTGTTCAAAATATGTATTAATTAGATCATGATAGTTTATATGCATATATACTTACTTTCATGATAATAGCATCTCCCTTTGGAATTTCTACTAACATGTCTCCCACCACATGTTCCACTCCTATAATAACAGATTTAATCAAGATATATAACAATAACAGTTTTAGGAGATTATTATTTATTAGAATGTAACTATTAACACTTCAATACACAAACTATATATCAAGTTTTTTATTTAATTTGTTTACCGGCATAAGCAGGAGCATAGGCTATAGCCGGTGGTAAGTCGAAATTGATGCCCTTGATATGAGGATACTTGGAAGTGACTACATATAGTAGGGTTCCAACAGCTCCTCCAACATCCACCAAGGTGTTAACATCTTCAAATCCTTTGTATTTTTCTAGAAACTTCTTCATGAACATGGTTGAAGATTCCGACATTCCCGGGTTAAACTTCTCAGCGAATTGTTCATCAGATGCAATGTATTCGAAGACTTTCATACCATGGGCAGAAACACATGCATCTGTTCCTTGTAATATCACATCCTTTAGATGTGACCTGTAGAAAAATATTAGTTAGGAGAATATGTAAATTAACTTGACGTAATTGCATTTATTTCATATTATTAATATATAGAACGTACATATTCTTGAAAACGACGTGGTCATGGCACAACATGAACATAGATCTGAGAGAACCCGAGCCGTCACTATCTTTCAAGAAAAACTTGCAAACATGTTCACCTGCGTATACCCTTTCGATCTTTCGGTTTGGTCGTTCTCTCCGGTTTCAACAACACGACATTTCAAGATCGAGTAGGGGTGAGTAATCGCATCATCCGGTCCAGCATCAGTGGAGCCTCTGGATTGGTGGGTTTAGTAGGGAGACGAGACGCTATCTCGGAAGGCGAGAGCCACATGCCATCCTCAACCGCAGCCATTGTGTCGATGACTCCCAGCTCCAAGGCAGCTTTGAAAACCATTGGGAACGTCGAGGAGTACACGATCCTCTCGGCATGCAAGGCCACCATTTCTTGTTCTTCTTCTTTGATCAGACCCGGTTTAGGAGAAGTGTTTAAGGGATTTTGAAGTTGGTCTGCCATTAGTTGATGTTTGTAAACAGAGGGAGAAAGTATTGAGAATGTTCTGAGTCTTATTCATCAACGTGAGATTTACATATATACTAGACTAGAGAATCTCAACACATACGATCTCATCTCATCTGATATCTATTCGTACTTATCTACACGGTTACAATAATAACTTATCCCTCAAGTATCGTTATCTACTTGGTACACACATAACCAACACTTAACCACTATAACACACTATAACAGTCCCCCTCAAGTTGGTGCGTGGAGGTTACGAACACCAACTTGGTCAGTAGATAGTGGAATGCAGGAGCTCCTAACGCCTTGGTCATTATATCTGCAAGTTGCTCAGTAGTACGAACATGACGCGTCACTATTGATCCATCTTGCACTGCATCTCGAACACTGTGGCAGTCAGCCTCGATGTGTTTCGTTCTCTCATGGAACACAGGGTTCGCTGCAATGTATATCGCTGCCGCTATCACAGAACAACTCCATCGCTTCTTGATGTGTGATTCCCAAGTCCTTCAACAATCGCTTTAGCCACTTCAGCTCATGTAGCGTTACTGCCATCGACCTGTACTCCGCTTCAGCCGATGAATGCGAGACCGTGTTTGTTGTTTCTTGGTCTTCCAAGAGATGGGAGAATCACCCAATAGTACGACGAACGAAGAAAGGGACCGTCGAGTCGTTGGACATGCAGCCCAGTCCGAGTCACAGAACGCTCGCAGACGCAGATCACTTATCGCTTTTAGCATGATGCCTTGACAGGGCATCCCTTCAAATACCGTAATACTCGAACAACCGCGTCCCAATGAACTTCACGCGGCTTGTGCATGACCTGGGAAGTACATGTATCGAGTAGCTAAGCTCCGGTCTGGTTATGGCCAGATACACCAACTTACCCACAAACCGCCGAAACCTCTCTGGGTTCTTATACATTGGTCCTTTGTCAGACCGAAGCTTGTGGTTCTGTTCCATAGGTGTAGACATGCTTACATTCAAGCAGTCCAGCCTCTGCCACAATGTCCAATGCATACTTTCTCTGCGTTAGAAACATGCCCTGCGGACCCCTTGCTATCTCGATTCCAAGAAAATACTTCGCTTTCCCCAAGTCTTTCATCTGAAGCAATCACTTAGGTACGCTTTGAACTTGATCATCATATTCATCCTGTTTTCCGGCAATGATCAAATCGTCGACGTACACTAACACACGCAATGAGCTATCTCCTTTGATGAAAGTGAAGAGAGAATAGTCGGAGTACGACTGCTTGAAACCAAACCGCTTCAATGCCTCGGTTAGCTTCGCAAACCAGCACCGCGGGGACTGTTTAAGGCCATACAGCGATTTGCGCAAGCGACAAACCTTGCCCGGCTTATCTGTGTTCAACCGGGTGGCATCTGCATATACACTTCTTCTTTCAAGTCTCCATGGAGGAATGCGTTATGAACGTCCATCTGATGTACCTCCCAGTTCTTAGCTGCTGCGACCTCGAGCAGTGTACGTACCGTAGTTAGTTTTGCCACAGGTGCGAATGTCTCGAAATAGTCCTCACCTTCTCTCTTTTTGTTTCCACACACAACAAGTCTAGCCTTGGGTCTTTCTACGGTGCCGTCGGCGTGGAACTTGTATTTGTATAACCACATACATGCTAGCGCTTTCTTTCCCTTCGGCAGATCTGTCACATCCCACGTTCTATGTCCCTCAAGAGCCACAACTTCAGTTGACATGGCGTTATTCCAACAAGGATCCCGCACGGCCTCTTTGAAGCTCTTTGGTTCTCTTTCAGCTGTTATGGCTGCGAGGAAAACTTGATGTTTGTTTGAGAACACTGCGTCAGAGACATGTGCCGATATGGGGTATGAGGACGTACCTTGGACCGAATCTGAGAAGACCGTGATAGAGTTGTAGGTGGAATGGGAGTATGTTTATCGAGGAGACATTGCGAGTTGTAGGCAATATAGTCCTGAAGTCTCACGTTCGGTTGAGAGACACGATTTCCTCTCCCAAGAGGTGGTTCTACCTGAACGCTCTCTTGAATCTGTTCTGGCGCTGCGACCGTGGCTTCTGTAGACGACACATCAGATACTGCAGCTCCATCAGTGGTTGCTTCTTCACTTCTTACTTCACCTTGTACACTTGCAGTAGGATCATCACTCCCCCTGGGTTCCACAACTTGTAACTCGTACTCAACATCACCTAAGTTGTGAACCATTGGTGGAACGAGTTCAGTAGGGGATGCTCCTGTCTCGACATCATATGGAAATGAACTCTCAGAGAACACTACGTCGCGAGATATGAAGAACTCGTGGCTTTCCAGATCATATAGCTTCCATCCTCGCTTTCCAAATGGATAGCCCACAAAGATACATCTCCTGCTCCACTCCTTGAACTTATCTTTGTCTCGCGACGCCTTGTGTGCAAAGCACAACACCCGAACACCTTGATATCCTCATATGCTGGCGGTTTGCCATACAAGCATTCATATGGTGTTTTTCCCTTGAGCAAACTAGACGGTGTTCGATTGATGACGTGAGCCGCTGCAAGCACACTTTCACCCCAGAACTTTGTGGAGATCTAGCCACGTTGAGTATGTGACGATGTTTCCGTTCGACTCTCCAGTTCTGCTGTGGAGTGGCTACGCATGGCGTCTGGGGTGTATGATCCCATTAGCTGCGAAATATTTCGCCTGACACATAAACTCAGTGCCATTGTCACTTCTTACCTTCTGCACTGGACGACCGAACTGTTTTTGAACCAACGTACAGAAATTAGGCAAGACCGTTTTGACTTCTGTTTTCTCGAGAAGCAAGTGTATCCAGACCGCTCGCGAGTAGTCATCTACGATGGTGAGGAAGTAGACGGCTCCACAAGAGGATTGTTTACGATAGGGACCCCACAAGTCGGTGTGTATTAGTTCAAACGCAACAGAAGCTTTATTAAATGACTCGGGAAATACCCCACGAGTCTGTTTAGATTTGAAACAAATATCACAACCTCCAAATTTTTCTTTATTTCTCTAAAACACCAGAAACAAAAGGTAAATGCCCTAGAACACCGAAAGCTGGATGCCCCAATCTCCGATGCCACAAAGTCTTGTCTTCAGCAGCCTTGACTCTGTACCCTCGGACCATGGTGACATCAATAAACATATTTCCATCCCGTTCTTCACCGGGCCAATCAAGATCCTCGTAAAACGGTCCTATAATATACAAAGTGTGTCAGTGAAAACAGCAAGACAACCGGTTTGCTTCAATAGTTTGGCGACAGAGAGTAATGTGCAGTTTAAATTAGGCACATATAGGACATTTCTCAGAGTGAGCTTATCAGAAAGCTTAAGCGAGCCACTCTTTGATGCTTTAACGTGACTCCCGTCGGCAAAGTTAACAGGACATGACACAATGTCTACTACATCAGTTAACAATCTTATCTCACCGGTCATATGGTGAGATGCCCCTGTGTCTAGAATCACCTCACTGGTTTGACGCTTACCATTCAACTTGTCTGGTATTGGCGCTGGCTTTTGTTGATCAAGTAAGGCGGGTCAGAGAGGCCCACTGCTCGAGGGTAAGTGCTGAGACTCCTGATCCTGATGCCGCTTGAGCCACATTGGAGCGAGGCTGTTGATGTTGACTTCTTCCACCTCGTCCCCTTCCTTTGCCACGACCACCGCGATCACCACCTTGGTTTCTTTCTGCCCACCAATCGGGAAAGCCGATGAGTTGCCAGCAATCCTTCTGTCGTGACCAGTTCTCCCACAGTGTGAGCATACAACAGGACCTCCACGACTGCGAGCTACCGCTGCAATCAGTCCACTCATACTCGAGTTATCACTCGAACTTCCGTCTGTTGTAGACAGAAAACCCACTGCATCTTGCTTGCTCTCAACTCGAGCTGTCAGAGACGTCTCTCCTCCCTCACAACTCTCTGATACACTGAGTTGAGATCAGGCAAAGGCTCCATACCGATGATGTTGGTTGCAGACATTACCGAATCGAGCATCGTCTAACCCCATCAAGAACATATGAACTTTTTCTTCATACTCTGAAACAAACTTCTCAGAGGCCCCACACGTACACTTGGGATGGGCTTGTAACTGAGAAAGCTCCTCCCACTTTAACACAAGACGACCAAAGTAGTCCATGACGCTGGAGCCCTTGTTTGCACGCCGCCAACTCCGCTCGTAGTTGATGCACACGCACTGCATTACCTACAGAGAACCTTCTCTTCAAGTCGCCCCACATTTTGTACGTAGAAGGCGTGAAGGTGATGTTGATCTAATTGGGGGTGATATAGACGCCCTTATCCATCCCACAATCATGGAATTCACAGTCTTCCGACTCTGCTTCGGTAGGCTTCTCGACCTCACTCGGCATCGTCAAGGTGCCGTCAATGAGACTCTTTTGCGTTT